>NC_062228.1:47270630-47381416 GCF_902686445.1 Sciurus carolinensis
ACGCTCATCCCTACGCTGGGTCATTCAGTTCCTTTTCCTATTTTGCTTCAAATCACTGTTTCCAGATACCGAGTGTTTCTACCTGGTGGTGAAGATGCGAGCTTCTGTGTGAACTGAGTCACCTGGTGTCACTTCCTGCTGAGCACACCAGCACTTTTCAGGCACTGCCCACTCTCCCTCCACCCTCCACCTGGCCGTGGTCTGCCTGTCCTCTGGGCCAGGACCCGCAGTTTCTTCCTGGGGGTGACAAGGCCCAGGCCCACTTCCCTCTCATCCGGCCCCGGGTGCGTTGTGGAGGACACGTGCATTCCACTCCCCAGGGGACACACGGTGACAGGCATGCCCCCGTCCATCTCTCCTCTCTCCACCAGACTCTTTTCCCAACAAAAAGAACCACAGCCACTGTGAATGATGACCTGCGACCCTGCTGTGAGATGAGCAGCCTGAGTGCCCAGGTCCCCACCCTGCTGCCTTCCCCCTGCCGGCCACGCCCCAGCTGCAGACTGAGGCCACCGTCCACCTGCTGGGGCCCAGCCCTGCAGCCCCAGCAGAGGCAGGTGGGGGCTGGTGCACAGCCTGTGCCAGTTCCACCGTCCCCAGAGCGCATGTCCCACCGAGCTCCACCTGAGACTCACAGACACATTTTGAGTTTCCTCATTCATTCCCTCGTTCCTCCACCGAGGAAGCCAGGAGGTAGAGGGGGCACTTTGGCACCTGCATGTTCGTAACACTCACGGGATTCTCCCTGTGAGGCTTGAGCACCCGGGAGGACGGATGTGCGTGGTGGCCCTGAACTTCCATCTGCAGGGGGAGCGGGATCCCTGTGCTGGGTGGCTCCATGCCTTGATCTGGGTCCCCAGTGAGAATAGACAAACCACTTTCAGACCACGGGTAACCTCAGAATCCACCAGTGCAGATGGAACCCTGTGACCCAGGAGAATACCCACTGCCAACATCTGCCCACCTCCCCTGCCAGGAAAAGCCTGTTTGTAAAACTGACCAGCAGACCAGGCCCAGGGGCTGCTGGCAGGATCCGTGTGCAGACACCTGCTCCGCCAGGACTGGGGAGGGCGGTCTCTGCATGCAGGCCGCATGTCCCTCCCCCTGAGGTTTCTAAACAGCCCTGGTGGAGCCCAGGGAGGGTGAAGGCTTGTCATCCCCACCAGTGTAGGAGAGGTGTGGGGTCTGTGTGTAGCAGGCTCCTTCTCACTGACCCTCACAAGAGGCCCTAGCCACTTCTGTACAAGACCGGAGGGGACAGAATCGCCCAATCACAGGGACAGCTGACAGGAATCACTGGGCACAGCAAAGGGCACCTGCCCTGCTCCAATGCCCACCATGAGTGTCCCCTAGAACCAAGGCCCTTCCAGCCCTTGAGTGTCAGAATGCTTCTCACTCTCAGAACTCGTCCAACATTACACAGATCTTCTGCTTATGCAGCTTCCATCTACTGATAGTTATGATATTTATGGAATTTGATATTAAATTGATTAAAAATTCTAAATATTCCATTAAGTCGTGAAAGAGAGGTGAGAGTACAGTGACCACATGTTAGCACTGATCACACCCTTTGAAAAATTGATTATATTTTGCAATTGGTTTTTGGAAAGGAGTGAGATGGTGGGTGAGGTTTCTCTGATCCACAAGTCCCGTGGCGTCCAGTTGAAGAGGGCGGCGGCCTTCTCTGACTTGTGTCTACGTGTTATCTGGGGCGATCACGCTATTTAGGTTTAAAACCAAAGTCCTGCCCACAAAGAGATGTGCAATTGGATAGGGAAGGGACACCCGTTGTCTCTTCTGATACTATAGAAAAGTTGGATCATCTTTACTACTACACTAAAACTCAACAAGGGATGGTCCTTTATGGATGGGTCCCCTGGAACTGACAGCCACGTCCCTTGTGAGTTTTGCCATCTGTTCCCTCAGAGCCCATTGTCTACAGAGCACTCTGGGGAGTCGCCTGGGTTTTGTCATGTGTCATTTGGAAAATGTGTGTTCCCTGCCCTGAGCAGCTGTGCCAAGCATCAACACATGCCATTACATGGCCAAAGACGCTGCCTGTGTTAATACTGCGCACATCAGAAAAGTCCTTAGTAGGAAGTGCACAAGCTGTCAGTGGCAGATACAAACTTCTGAAATTCTCATTTTCCTTAAAAGCTCAAATATTTCCTGGAAGTCACAAGCTCACTTTGTTCATTCTCAGAAAAGCGTCTGCTAAGCATGGCAATTGAATAACCAACGTTTGTCTGTCCTTCACCCTTTCCAGTAAGTATTCCATGAAAAAAGTGCCTGCCTGGCTCACACCTGGGTCCCTGGAGATGCTTGGATGGCAGGGGCTGGTGTCCAGGTGCTGGGGCACAGTGGAGGGGCTGCATGCTGACACTGGTTACATCCCAGGAAAGGTCTGAAAGGTATGGACTCAGGGTTAGCCACAGCGAGATTCCACTGTCTCTCCAAGGACACTTCTGTGTGATGCTCTTTTGCCCAAGCCTGCAGTGCTGGCAGATGGCTCTGACACATTGGGTACTGGGGCCCATTTGGCGCTGTCCCTCAACAGTCTGCCCTCTGTGGACTCCACACAATCAGCGCCAGGTTCAGCCCTGTGGAGGCGGCAGATGACTTCCTAGCACAGTGAGACCAGGGCAAGATCAGAGATCCCTGAAGGGTCCTGGTTCCCCCCCCTGTTGAATACCCACAGCCGTAACTGCTGGGATGGGGTCAGCCCCAGGAGGGTTGTGGAGAAGGAAGGAAGGAGCAGGGAAGGAGGGTGTCTGGTAATCAGCTACACCATCGGGACTGGCCTTGAATTCAAGCCCAACCAGGCTCCGGCACCCCGGGAGCCCCTCCACAGGTGCAGATGAAAGGGGAGCCGCTCCGGGCGCTGAGTGAGTCCTGGTCTCCAGAGACCTCTTCATGACGCGAGGTGGCCCTGGCCTCCAGCTGGGTTCCCCTAAAGCTTGCCTTCTTTGGATGAGGGACCTCGGTGGTGTTCGACACTGTACCAGCATGGCTCTTGGCGCCTGGTGGGCTGACTCTCCACTCCGCACAGGTCATGGGCTCAGCAGGCAGGCAACGCCTCCCCAACAGGAGCTGAACAGGACATTCCAGAGGGGTGCGTGCAGAGCTGGGGTGCAGTTGTGGGAACCCACGAAAGTCGGAAGCATCCCAGAGGAGCAGGGCAGGGAGTGGCTGCCCCCTGGGCTGGAGCAGGCTGGGCTGAGGCCTGGGGAGAGCAGTGGCATGGAGGAACACTGGCCCCTCTCTCCTGCTGCCCTCCCACCTGCCTCTGGTGTCCACCACGGGATAATCCAGACAGGAAGGAGGAAGCAGGAAGACTCCCACCATGCACACAGAGGAGAGCCATGCAGAGGGTGGATCTGGAGGAGAACAAGCAACCCAGCTTCCAAGTAGCACTGGCAAAGCATACCTGTTGGCATGCATGCCTCTACAAGGGACATGCCGTGACGGGCCTCTCGTCTCTCAGCCTGAGGCAGCCCACACTGCCCAGCTCGGCATGGCTGTGGGGTCTGCAGGCCTTTCTGCAGCAATCCTCCAGCCCTCCCACCTCAGTCAGTCCCCTCCCCCCCAACTCCAGTGGATGCCCAGGCCACAAGCCACTGGCCTCTCCTTGTTGCACCAAGACTCAGATTGTTGGTGGTATGTGCCCTGCAGCACAGGCTAACCCTCCATGGCCTCGTGAAGAGGCCACTACAGTCACCCCTCTTTTGTGAACAATAAAATCAGGCATCAGGGTGGTTGAGCAACCCAACTTAGCAACACAAGAACAAAGTCTCCACCAGGGCTGGGCACCATATCTGCATGGCTGAACCTAAATGACCAGGGAGGGATGACAGGGGATTAAGAAAGACATAAAAACAGAGAATGCTGGGACCAGATGGGACACCGACTTTGATGGAGAAACAGTGGCCCAGAGCTGACACAGCACGTTGATCAAATAGATTTTGTTGTTAAAAGGCTTTCTGTGGGAAAGTTTCTGTAAAGCAGGCAGACTTGAAGGTCAAAGCACTCGCAAGCTATTATGGTCATCTTGTTATGCTCAGAATTCTCTCCCCCCAGCAGCTGGTGTCTGAGTTCAAGGTCAAGACTGATGCAATTCCATGTATTTGCACAGAACTTCCTCAGGCAGGCCTTTACCATAGCTCCTGGGCAATCTTGCCCTGCATCTTTGCACAGAAAGCAGTCAAAGATGATGATCCAAGTCAGGGCTCTCCACAGCTGGAGGCTGGGGGGCAAGGCTGAGGATCTGCTCTGGGTGGGTGGAGTCCAGGTTCAAGTTCTAACCTGGACATTGGGGGCAATAGGCCTCTCATCCCTCCTACACAGATGCACGTCTGTGAAGTTGAGAGTTCTTCTGGGGGTGCTAAGATCTCACCAGGTCTCTCGATGCCCAAGGCCCAAGAAGGCAGTGACACTGTGGCCTGCATCTTCTAAATCTGTGGTGTTCCCAGAGCCATCCTGCAAGATCTTCCTACAGATGAACTCACTGCCCCCTGGCCCCAGGCTCTTGTGGGGGCAGCAGAAGCGAGGTTCCAACGGGGCTTAGCCAACTGGATCTCTGTCAACCGCAGGGGACATTTGCTAAAGGCTTGTTTTACAATGCTTGGGCCCTCCTGGGCGAGGGAGCAGAGGCATCCACATTTCCCACCAGCAGGCTTCTACCTGGGATTCCCAACGGGGACAAGGCCACTCTGGGTGGATGGGCCACAGGTTCCCTGCACCACGCAGACTGCTCATGCCTGGGGAACTGCAGGGGATGGGAGGCCACACGTTACTAAAAATGCACAGGTGTGAGGCGAGTTCAGCAGCACACCAGCTCAGCGGTGGGCGGAAGGTGCCTCGCTCCTTGGGGACCTGGAGAAGCAACTCTCAGATGGCGTTCACCAGGGAGGTGCTGAGCTATGGCTGTCAGCGCAGGCAGAGGACACCATGTGGCCAGCGCCTCCCCGGCAGGCTCGGAGGCCCCAGAGCTGTGATAGATGCAAATGTGGCAGAAGCCCAGGAGACATGGGGTAAAGAGGCCCGCTGCCTCTGGAGGCAGCTTTGAAGGAATCACTGAGATTTAAAAATGGCGGCAAAATGCACACAACCTTGTCCTGCACTGCAGCCCCACAGGGTGCAGGGTGTGTCCCAGATGCATCCACGCCCTGGGAAGCCACGCCATCTGCCTCCATATCCTGTCCACCCTCCCAGACTGCAGCTCTGTGACTCTGCCCCCACCTTACTGCTCAGGGACTCTGAGGCCAGGAGGCTCCAGGGACCTCTGCAGGTGGAACGGGCAGGATCCATCCCTCCATGCCGACGTCTTTCATGGCATACGTGCAGCTCACGAATGTTGTAACGTGCGTGTGTCAGAATTTCTACCCTCCCAGGTGACCTGAAGGGGCTGTGAATATTCAGTTTCAGGATGGAGCCCATTAGTTAAGTGGGCACTGCAAACCCCTCCCACTTGCTGGTGATTGGCTCAGGACCCAGTTCCTGGATTCCAAGCCACCTCCCCCCCACCCCACTAGTATTGGACTTGACTGGAGCCCACCCCTCAGGTGAGAAAAACTTTTATTCCAGGCTGGAGAAGTAACAGTCCCCCTGTACCTAGAAAATGAACACGGAGGCCAGTGGCTACAAATGCTGCTGCTGGCAGCCATTCTGCAACCATGAGGAAGGTTAGCCTGAGAACAAAGCCCAGGCACACAGGAAAGGCAGCACTGAAACAAAGAAGCAGAGCTGAAGTCCTGAACACACCACCTGCCCGACACAGTGATCTCTTTAACAAGGATCGTCTGAGATTTATCGGGCCATGAGATAAGCATCCAAAGCACTGAATTTATTTGCACAAAGTCAACCAGGAGGGCTGTGTAAAGTCAAGGCTGCCACTCAAAACCCTGACACACTCAGCTGCCCCTGGATTATGCTGTGTTCACACACATGGATGCACACGCTCCGCCCAACACACACGCACACACACACACTGGCCTTCAATTGTAATTCACAGCTCTGAAGCAGATGGCTTGTTACTAGTCAGTGGAGTATTTCCTGAAACTTGAGATTTATCACCAAAAAGGGTCTCGTGCCAAGTCTCTATGGTCAATGTCACAACTGATTCTGAAATAAGACACCATTAGAAGTGGACCCAAGACGGCTGATGCAGGGGTGGGCGGAGAAGCTGAGCGGAGCAGGCCGCCCCTGTTTCGGCCACTTCTGACAACACTCATTCTCTTTTAGAGCTGAAGGCAGAACATTGGGTCTCTCTGCCCATTTCTGGGCATGACCAGCCGCCAGAATTGTCCTAGAGAAAGCTTGGAACGAAGGAAGACCCTGTCGGTCAGCTGAAACCTCCGGGCCATTGCAGGAGGAGCTCCGGGGATGGCCAGCTGGCGACCAGCGCTAAAGAGCAGGACAGCTCCCGCCTGAGGCCATGGTGCTGAGTTGTTTGTTCAGGTCTGTGACAAGGGCTGGTCTTGGGCTTGCTAGTGGTGCCCTGACTGTGTGAGAGGCCCTGGGCCTTGGGAAATGCCATCTTGCCTGCTCCTCCTTGCAGGGCAGCTGCAGGCCCGGGAGTGGGAGAGCCGGGCTCCAGTGACAGGTGCCCTGGGATCTCTGTGTGTTTACAAACCGGGCGAGGCTGTTTTCCAAGGGGAACCTGGACCACAGGCACTGTGAGAAGTGCGGAGGGAAGTCCCCACCCTGGCCAGAGGGACTGACCTGGGCAGGGGTGGAAGCTGTGTCTCCCATTCTCTTTAAAAGTGTTTTTATGAGCGCATCCCATTGGGTGGGATGGTGGGTCTCATTTTTACATGTTAATAAAGGCATGTGCCCATGCGACTCTCCTCCCCTTCCTCTGCCTGATGGTCTTCCTTCTATGATTGATTTTTAATTGGCACATTGTAGCTTTACATAGAAATGGAAACCTCACGGTACACTTGGATAGGCTTCCTGCAGGGTTTCTCCCCTCCCCTCAGCCTCCCCTCTGCTCCCACCTCTACCCCAGTGGTCCCCCCTAGTTCCGAGAGGTCCCTTTTTCATTCCTTTCTTTCTTGTGAGCTTCTGCACATAAGAGAGAATGTCCAACGCTTGCGTTTCAGAGTCTGGTTTCTTTCTCTTGGCAGGAGTTTCTCCATCTCCATCCCTTCACCAGCAAGTGAGTCCTTATCAGAGTAAGCAAACTTTGTCCACAGAGGGGGACAACTGGGTCACACGGAGGACTCTCCATATACCTTTCTGAAGTGGTTGTGCTAATCTGCAGTCCCACTGACAAGGCAGTGAGTGCCTTCCCCATGTTTGCCAGCAATTGTTATTATTTGTATTCTTGGGGACTGCTGTCCTAACTGGGGTAAGAGAATCAACAAGTGGGAAGCCCAGTAGAGGAAGCAAGAGCATGAAGACAGCCTGCAGAGTGGAAGAAGGTCTTTGCCAGCTCCTCTTCCAACAGGGGATTCAAATCCAGAGCATAGAAATATACGAAGAACTCCAAAAATAGAACGACACCCAAAATCACCCTAATAGCCCACTCGATAAATAGGCAAAAGATCTAAAGATCTAAACAGACATTTCTCAAAAGAAGGAACACAGATGGCAAACAAATACAGGAAGGAAAACGTTGAATATCCTCAGCGATCCGGAGATGCAAATCAGAACTGCACAGGGATTTCACGACCTCCTGCTTGTGGCACGAGGTCACCCTGCAACAGGGTGCAGATCCTACACATAGGCCCTAGACAGCCTGTTTCCCCACTCCCAGCCATGCTCATGTTCCCAAATCCAGGGACAGGGTGGCCCCGATGTCTCCAAGGGCCCGTGTTGCAGGGCAGCATTGGCTCAGGGTTCCAGCCCCAGCTGAGTTTCCAGTCAGATCCCAGGTGAAGTCTGTGGGCCATGTTCCAGGGAGCCAGGCTCTAGATAAATGGCTCAGGAACCTTAAGCAAAAGTCAGGGGCATTCGAATGATAAAAACCCTCTCCTTGCCATCCACCTACTCTGCCACATAGAGTTTAAGGGTATCCTTTCCTTGTGGTGAGGACACACAAAGCCTTTCTTTCATCTCTTTGCAAATGTTCAGCACATCATTATCAGCTACAGTCACCCTGCTGTGCAACAGAGCTCTGGCCGCAGCCCCCTAGCTGCAGCCCTCTGTTGTCTGTGACAGAGCATCTGCCCCTGGACCTCCTGGCCTCTGGAAGGCTCTTCCGCTGTCCACTTGCCTGAGATCTGAGAGGGCTGTGTCGGTCATTACTCGGTGTGCTCATGCATCAGAACATCACCTGGTTCCTCATAAATGTTGTGATGATCAAAAACAAAAAGTCAAAATGGGAAAAAAAGCCAAAAGAGTTCAGAGTAGCTTCAGCTCCTCCCCAGGGTGGTCCTGCCAGCCCCTCCTTGGGCAGAGCCCAGGCTGCCTGCTCAGATGCTGCTGCCAGGCTCCTGACCATTTCCTGACCTGCCTGAAGGTCTCTTTGAAGGGCGGGGTGCCTTGGGGTCTGCCCAGAGTGGCTCATTTCTCTTCCTTATTCCTCCAGGGCTGACCACCTGGACTGCCAGTGGGCCCTGCAGTCTGGCTCCTGCTGGGTGGGACAGGTGAGAGAGGCAGTGTAAGGCAGCTTGGGACCCGTGGTCATTCTAGCCACTGCTGTGCAATCCCGCTGAACTGCCGTCTGCTCACTGGTCTCAGTTGCAGCTCACCAATAGCTCCCAGAAAAATGCACCATGGACAGGAGGTCTCAAGCAAGAGACTTTATTATGCGGATGACTAACATGTCAACTCCAGGGTGAAATGAAAAGAAAAAAGAGAAAGGTGGTGTGTAGTTTCTCCCAGATATTGGAATCTCACGGACTGGAAGAAACCAATAGCGGAGGAGAATACTTGCAAGCTGACTGGTGAACCAATAGTTATCTAGCATGTTAGGATATAACGTGGGAAGCAGGAAAATGGTGGCAGCCTAAGCCGGAAATTCCTGTAACGTAAGAGGCAGGCAGAGCGCAGATTGACAAGTGGTTGGGAGGTGGAGTATCGGCTTTATATTACAGGCAGGGACATCCTTCTTCCTGGAGGATGCTCTGGGCATCTGTAGAAGCCGAGGCCTGGCCACTGGGGAGCCCAGAGCGGGTGGCCTCTGCCCGGGGTGGACCCACTGCTGCCCATCTTCAGTGGGCCTGGACGTCCCGCTCAGCTCTGACCTCCGGGAGTCCTGATACTTAACCTTCAAAGTCAGACCCTGGTTCTGAGCGTCCTCTTCCTCCTCTCTCTGTCCTCGAATTAACAAGCAGCCCTCTTGGTGAACTTCTTGAGTGGGGAAGCTACAAAAGCTTCTAAAATGCCGGTTGTTCAAAGTGACTTGAGGACGGTCTGTTTGTTTACACGTGTCTTCCATCTTGGGAAACAAATGGGCATTTGGCAAATGTCTGAACACGAGGACACACCTTTTAAAGCCAACTTTAGAGGCAGTCCCCGAATGTTCCTATGCCTGGCACATAGCTCAGTGGTTTTCGGGCACTGAGAGGTGGGCAGCCCCAGCACACACTGCTCTAGAACATTCTTAAGAGCTCAGAAGAAACCTCACGCACCTGCCAGTAGCCTCGCCCCTCCCCTCATCCTCTGGGGGAGAGTACATGTTCACAGTGCAGGGATGGTGAAGGGCAGGCACCTGCAGATCTCCGACATATTGCCTGTGACTCTGACCACCTTGTTCATCTGGCTGTTTCAGGAGAGTCAAGTGGTCAGCATAAGAACTCACCTGAACATGCGGTTCACCTGCCTCCTTGCACATCTGAATTCAGGAGCCTGTTCCTTCCACTAGGAAGCACTGCACCTGGTTGGCTCCCCTGGGCCCCGGAGAGCTGGCTCTGACCAGTCTAGGATGACCCAGGAGCCCTGCTTCTGGGCTACAACGGGGAAGGACAGTCTCATTTGTGAGCCAACAGCAGGCTCCACTGATTCAAGCAGTGAGGTGTGAGAAAGAAAATTCTGTCCTTAGATGAGACGATGATCTTGAGAACAATAGTGCCCACTTGTCGGGCGTTCACCAAGGGCCTGCCCAGTGAGAAGAGTGTCAGCACAGCATCAAAGTCCTCATGAGGACCTTCTGGCCTGGGCCTTCTTATTCTGCCCAATTCACAGGTGGGCAACTTGTGGGGAAAGCTTCAGTGACTAATTCAGAGAGTCTCTGACCTCACGGTCCCTGTGAGGGTCTGTTGGTAGAGGGAGAGCCCAGCTGGCTTCGGGACCTTCTGAGGCCTTCACTGTGCAGGTCGTGAGAAGCTTGCATAGCCTGAGTCGCAGGATGCCACTCAGGTCAGAGCACTGGATTCCTTTTAGAGTCACAGGGGAGATGTGGAGGGAGTGGAAGAGTCTGTTCTCAGTGCGACTCAGAAACACCCAACTGTGTGCAGAGGGAAAACAAACCCTGGCCCCAAGTCTCAGGTCAGCCCTGGCCAGGTGACCCCAGAACTGGAGGTCACTTGGCAAGCGTTGAACCCCTACTCACAGTTCATAGTGGCTGGGGGTGGAATCCCGGGGTCGGGGAGGTGCAGGAAGGGGAGGCCCCTTCTCCACTTCTAGATGTCCCGAGCCTATATTGAAGAGGGCCTGCCCGGGACTGTGGAAGTCTGTTGGAGCAGAGCCTGCGGACAGCACCCATGGCGTCCACAGGAAGACCCGACATGCACCACCCAGGAGCACCTGCTGCCCCGTCCTCCACAGTGTCCTCCCTGTGAACTGAGGCCATCCCTGGAGACCCAGCACATCCTGGGGCATGACTGGAAAGGGCTGTTCTGGCGGGTGACGGTGTCTCCAGGGAAAGTCCCAGACCCTGATGACCTCGAGGATAAGCAAGGTCCTGTCCTCTTGAAGAGCTCCCCCAGCCGGCCAGGGACCATGGCATGGCATTTGGTCTGTTCCCAATTCCAGGGCTGGCCTTGGTTCCCAGCCCCATTGTGCTGCCCCTTCTTTGCCACAGAAAAACTTGAGGAAATAGCAAAGCCCACAGCTTCTGAGTGGGGAGCAAGTGTCCATAAAGGATCTGGGGTTGAGACCAGAGGGAAAAAGAACTGAGGTTTGGGGTGCTCTCAGTTCTCTGGACACCGGCCCAAGAGCCCAGCTGTGCTGGGACTGTCCCCTCGCAGGACGACATCCTCCCGCTGTTGGCCGTGGCCCCTTCAAAAGGTTTTGCTTGGGAAGGTTGCGTGGCGGGCCTGAGTGAGCCCATTTCCCAGGAAGGGAAGGTGAGGTTGGGAGAGGCAGGTCAGTGGGTGGCTCACGTGCACACAGGACAGCTGGCATGCACGCCCCACTGCTGGGGCCAGGCCTGCGGCCCAACCTGGGGAGAGTTTCATGGAGAGAGGATGCCCAGCCCAGCTGAGAACAGTCCCACAGGGTTTCCAACTTCAGCAGGATCACTGTGACCAGATCCGGGTGAGCCTGTGCCCTGTTCCCAGCACAGTGTCCTGGTTAGAATTCCAGTGCACTGGCTGTAATGTTGTGGCAACTTCTGGAGAGTCAGAGGGACCAGCTCCACCTGGGGTTCCTGGGAGAAGACAAGCCAGGAGGGCTTTCCTCGTCTCCCTCCACCTGAGAGCTGAAGACCCTGCTGCCACCTCTTAGGGCTCCTGAGAGTGTCCCAGGCTTCTCCCTGCACATCAGCCTCTCCCACTAAGTGTGCAGCAGGCGGGGCTGGCCCACCAGCTGGGAGCTCCAGGCGAGGCCCGTGAGCTTGCTGGAATGACATGCGGCCAGGGATTAGCAGGCTTTAGGGACTCCAAACAGCTGCAGGGTGAGACAGAAGAGCCACAGCTGCCTGTGTGTAGATGGACGTTAGAGGAACCCAGGGCCTCCAGGTGGCTTTGTGGCCACCAGGAGCTGACTGGACTCTGAGCGCCTGAGCCACAGGATCTGTAGGTCACTCACTGCCAGAAAGATGCTGCCAGCTTCCTGCTGAAGTGTCTCCTGCTGGCAGGAAGGTGGTAGGGGAAACACTCAGGCCCTGCCCTGGTTGTGCCAACTCTCCAATTGTAGAGAAATACCTCAGCAAAGTAGCGAGACGGTGATGGTTCCAGGAAAAGCCTCAGGTGACATCTGGAGCAAGTGGTGACCCTGAGAGACCCCTCCAGATTGCTAACACTCAAGCAGACCCTGAGATCCAAGGAAGCAAATGCACAGAGCTCATGGGCACAATGTATCAGGTGTGGCAAGCACTGGATGTCCGAAGGCCCTGGAGCAGAGAGTGCCAGGTCCTAAGGTAGCAAATGAGAAAACCCAGGCTTGCTGAGAGCTGGCCAAGGCTCTATGAACTCTCTCCCAGGGAGGAGGCAGGATCCCAGCGCACAGAGTGCACAGAGCTCGGCGGGCACACATGGCACACCTAGAAGGGCTGCTGTGAGCGGGTTAAGGGCAGAAGGTTGCATGGAGGCTGTGGGCTCTGCCCTCAGCTCAGAAGCATGCTGGTGCCAGGTGTCCCCAGGGGACACGGGGCAAAGCACTCACATGCTCTTCCTCCATCCTGTGTCAGCTCACCTGAGCCTGCAAGTCCTGGTTGAACAGTGTGGTTGTCCTTTCTAAAAGAGTCAGGGAGGGGACACCTGGGCTGAGGCCCATTTCCTGTCCTCTGTGATGCAGACAGGCCTCAAAACAAGAGCAGGTGGCCACAGCTGGAAGAAAGAGCACAGGAACATGAGCACGGAGTGTCCAGAAGGTGAAGCAAAGCACTCTGGTGTTTCTGATGTCTGTGCAGCTGGTCATTCAGCAATAGAGATGACAGTGGTGACAACCATCCCCAGTGCCTTGGGGGCGCTGCCCCTGTGTTGTCCCTCATCCTCAGAAGTGAGCAGCTCCTTGGTTCCTGGCTGTGAGGATCTGGCCCAGAGCAGGAGGTGCAGGAACCAGCACCCTCAGAACCGCCTCTCAACTCAGACAGGCCTGAAGAGCCCCCAGCAGGTCCCTGGCAGCAGAGCCGGGGATGGAGCTCAGCTCTGCCCTCTCACAGCACCTTCCTACCCTACATGCTCAGACTCAGTTCCTTCCCGAGTGGCTGAAAAGAGAAGCAGGTTTAAAGGAGCCATAGGAGGGCTACTCAAGCTGGCTGTCACACATGGCTGTCACACGCACCTCCCCTGGAGTGGGCTCCTCCAGACACAGCACACAGGATCGCTGTCCAGGCTGCCCCACCCTCTCCTGGCAAAAAAGGTCTCCTCCTGAATCGAGGTCAGGAAACGTGACCGGGGACTTCCCAATTGCAACCATGACTTCAGAGGGCCTTTGCCAAGAAACGAAGCCTGTCCTACAGCTGCCACCCACAAGGTAGCACAGCTGCTGCCTCTCTCATGCCAACTGCCACGGACAAGCAGCATCTGCCTCAAGGTTCCAGACAGTGCAGAGTGAGTGAGTCCTTGGATGTGTTTGTCGTGAGAGGGTGGGTGAGTTGGAGTCTCCCCTGCACTAGACCCTGGGTTCCTTGGAGCCAAGACTTCAGTGACCCAGTGTAACTGGGAGCCACCATGACAGCCAACATTCATTCCACCTTTGGGGTCCAACATGTGTGGTCCTTCACCAGTCCTGAGAGGTGCATCTGTTATTGGCCTGTTTTCACAGATTGAGAAGCGGAGAGATGGAGCCACTGGCCCAGCAAAGGTGGCATGCATCCAGGGCTCTGCACCTGAGCTGCTGGCCTGGATTTCTGGGGAGTCAAAAGAAAGGCTGCTGGTTCCGAATGGACAGACCCGGGTCAGTTCCCAGTGCTGCTGATTATCAGAGAGGCAAGTAGTTGAGGCTTCTCAAAAGACAACCAGTCCAACCCTGGATGCAGGTGGATGTTGGCATTTCCATTTTCCCATCTGGGGTTGAGAGGACAGTGACCTGCCTACGGTCACACAGTTTGGGAGAGAAGGAATGAGGACTAGGATGCAGGCCCTCATCTGCTGTGAGGGATGCTCTTCCCTCTGCTTTCCATGGGGAGGGGAATCTCACCGTGCAGGACCAGGGCCAGGAAGTCAGAACCAGCCCCCCAAAAAAGCTAGAAACCCAAGCAACACCACTGATCCCCTGGAACACAGAGCCCCGAGTGCATGCTGCTGCAGAGTCCTGAAATATGCTTTCCTGTATCCATGGATACCCAGTGTCTGTCAGAAAAGATACAGACAGGGGCTGAGGAGATAGCTCAGTTGGTAGATTGCTTGCCTTGCAAGCACAAGGCCCTGGGGTTCAATCCCCAGCACTGCAAAAAAAAAAAAAAAAAAAAAAAAAAAAAGATACAGACAGCCTGGACCAGCCCCAGCGCAGCTGTCAGATCGTATTCTCAGTCCAACTGGAGATAGGAATGGACAAAGTCTCCAGAGACAGCCTGTTCTCAGGAATCCACAGCCTGCCCAGCCTGCCCGGGCTGCTCAGGGTGGGAAGGGAAGCTCCATCTGACTCCACGCTCTAATCTGCTGACTTGCTTGTCTCTGTCTCCAGCTGGTTGGTCTTCAGCCCCACAGGGAGGACCTGGCACACACGGGAGCCCACAGAGTCCCGCTGAACAGAGGACAGCAGCAGAATCCCAAGGTCTCTGCCTGGCCTGCGGCCAAGTTCCACGACCCCAATCCAGGGCTCTTGCAGGTTCCCTGTGGGAGGAGCTCAGCTGCTGGCTCCCCTGAGGGACGTCTGCCATAACCCGGAGGGCCTGTGACCTGGAAGCCACCAGCAATGTCCTGTTGTTTCCAAGCACCCGAAGCCTGGGTGTTGCAGCATTTTCTTGCCTATTACCTCTGTCACTGCACCCACATCCTCAGCAGCCCAGATGCCATGTCACATGCTCCGTGATAGGGCTTTTCTCCTGGATGTTTCAAACCATAGACACATGTGCTAAGATGTGAGAATCCATCCTGTTAAAGGCCACTGTTACCTATGACAGCATGCTCCTGAGACCAAGTGCTCGGTCTGTCCCACACACATTTCCCCATGTGGATTCAAAACTTTAAACTGATAAAATATTAGCCTTAGCACAGTTCTGACAACCACAGGTGTGAAAAGTGTGTGCTCAGAGGTTTCTCTGCTCCAACCCTTTCTACCCATTCCCATTGCTGTAGATGCCAAGCCTCTCAATTATTTCTTACTTATCCTTCTTGTATTTCTTTTTGCAGGGAGAATATTGGGTAGATGGGTGGATGGATGGATGAATGGATGAATGGATGGATGGATGGATGGATGGATAGATGGAAGGATAGAGAGGACGATAGGTAGACAGATATCTAAGACTGGCATGATGGACATTCTGTTTTGCACTTGCATCTTCCTTCCTTGACATGCCATTTGACCCTGGTCATCATGGCACATCAGTGTGGGTCAGTTGTTCTCATTCTTGGGCAGCAGACTAGCACTGCATTGTAGGGATGTACCATCATTCATTCAAGTAGATCTCCCAGGCCTGGGCATTTTGGTAATTTCCAATACTTGATTACAAGCACAGCTGTCCTGAGTGACCTGTGCTGGTAAACTTTCCTATTCTCAACACAGTTGCCTTCTGCAGGGGGTGGGACCGTGTGTTCTCCATCGGCTGCTGCCTATCCAAGGGTGCCGAGCCAGGCTGGACGGCATGGCTGCCCTTCTGCTCCTGGAGGTTGAAGCTCATCCACAGTAAATCACCTGAGCTCGCCATGCCTCAGTCTCCTCATGGCAAGTGGGCATGATAGATAGTCCTCCCTGAGCAGGGTCAACACGAGCATCACAGCAGCCAAGTGCATGGACTGCATGGTGCACAGTGCATCTGTGCTGACATGGAGGGCGTCTATCCTGGACTCTGAAAGCCACTGAGCTGCAGTTCACCAGTTTCCATGGTGTGGAGGCTACCGCATGGCTACATGGGTAATCGTTTCCACACAGTACAGCTGGAAAGAGACAGCGGGCTCTCCGGAGGTTGGGCAAGACAGCCTGGCACAGCCAAGCTGCCTCTGGGCCTGGCCTGCTCAGGAAAACCTTCCCCAGGTCCAAACACCCAGGCATTCTGCCAGGCCCTGCCCTCAAGCCCACCTTCGTGAGGGTGTCCAGTGCCAGAGTCCTGGGAGCTTGGTCCCCAGGGATGTCTGAGCATATATATGTGTGTGTGTGTGTGTGTGTGTGTGTGTGTGTGTGTGTACCCCATGCTCTGGGCCCTGACTGAACAGCTGCGTGTGACCCCTGGGGACCCAGCCAAGACAGCATGCTTCTCAAATAATCTTCCTCCATCAAAGGCACTGTGCAGGGAGCTGTCTCTGTGTGGTAAGGCAGGAGAAAGGTCTACCCTGCTGACTCAGCACTGCCATTTCCTGCCCAAAACCCCCAGAATCCCCATACTGTGGCCCAACGAGAGCAGTCTACCCTTGGTCCACCAGTTCAGTTTTCTGTCACGTCCTGTACTTTCCCTGAGGATTTTTCTGTTCTCCTGACCAGGACCAGTACCAACTGGCTCACAAGCACCAGAGCTCAGAAAGGTGGCCAGGCAGACTCCAATTCAGTTCAAAAACATAAAGAGGTGAAAACAGAGTGTTGGGAGGCCCACCGCCTGTGCTCATTGGAACAGATCTGGGCTGCAGTGGACACTGTATCTAAGTCTTTCCAGCTGTCCCCAAGGGGCCTCATGGGGGACAGATGGTGCCACACGTTGTGGGAAGTAAGCTCAGGAAGAAGTTCAGGCCCAGTGAATGCTCTGGACTTTCTCCGCAGGTTAATCAGGTGGAAAAGCCACTGGGGAGCCAGGGGTGCTGCAGGAATCAGACCCCCGGGTGGAGGTCATGGTGGACATGGCTGCACTCTGGAGTGTGGTCTCCAGGAGACCGGCCCACAGACATGCTCTCAGGGGAAGACTCTGGGCCCGGGAATAGAGCATCCCTGGTGGCTCCCAAAAGCCCAGCACTTCCAAGTCCAGTAAAAACAGGACCGAAGCAGCAGAGGACAGGCAGGTCCCAGATGGCCAGCAGGACAGGATGGACAGGCTGCTCCCTCTGGGCTGGGGCAGGGCCCTTGCCCTGCAAGCACCCTCAGCACCCAGAGCCTGCAGCCCTAGACTACATCCCAGTCTCCGTGGTTGGTTTGTAGGTAGAGAAGCAGCTCCAGGGCAGCACCCCCATGCTCATCTGCTCTTTTTACAGAGCCCAGGGCAACATGCTGGAGTGGCCGGGGTCAGGGGCATCCTCACCCCAGTTGCCCAACCCTGGGGCCTCTGCCCCAGGCCCTCTGTCTACCACTCACAGATGTGCAGTGGCCCCTGCAGAGCTATGCCGAGGATCCAGGACAGGAACATGTCGAGGCAGATTCTGAACTTCAACTGATTATCTCTTCTAGGAAGATTTTTTAGAAAATTTTTATTTAATAAAATAAAAGAAGGAAGGAAGGAAGGAGGGAAGGAGGGAAGGAAGGAAGACATCAACCTGGTTGCATTTGCATTGGCAGCAGAGAAGTGCCTTCTGCATTTAGCTCCCCCAGAAGAATCTTCCAGATATGAGCCCTTGGGCAGCGGTTCAGTGCACAGCCTGGACTCACAACCAAGCTGAAGCCCTCCATTTACCACTCACAGATGTGCATGGCAGATCCCCAACTTGTGGGACCAAGGCACAGAAAGGGCTCGCTGTCACCTGCAAGAGGATGGCACATTCAAGACAACTGTGACTTTTATGGGTTTCTTACTTTGTCCTCTTTGAAACAGATTGATTATATAAAATAGAGTTCCTGACTTGTAACTTTTTTTTTTTTAATACAACCAAATGTTTAATGAGCAAATTCATCTTAGCAAATATGAAACAGTCACAGAGAGAAAGCGAGGGCCAGGGGCCACGGGACTGGGGGGAGGGGGTCGGAGCGAGTCGGGAAAGGCCAAAGAGAACCAACTACTTAAGAAACCAGGGAAACCAGGGCAGGGAACCGGGAGGACCAGAGGACAGGAGCTGTGGTCCTGAAAGGGGAGAGGGCAGTGCACGGAGGGTCGGACAACAAAATTCAAAATAGTTTGGCCATAAAATATAAGCACACTATGTTCCTACCATGGGGAAGGGGAGGAGAAAAGGGGTGTAAGGGAGAAAAGGCTGTTTTGGGAGGGGCTGTGGGGGTCCTACCTGCCCTGCTGTGCGCCTGTCCCCATCCCAACCCCTTCCCTCTGGGTCTGTGTGGGTGCGTGTCTGTGTGGGCCTGTGTGCACTTCCCCAGTCCCTGCCCTGTCCTAACCTCCCAATCTCCAACCCCCCACCCCCCACCCTTAATTGCTGCGATTCCAGTGCTGCCGGCTGTCAGGCTATCATTCGGCTGTCACTCCTCTGCCCATCATCTTCAGAGGGAGGAAAGCGGGGGACAGGTGGGGAGAGAAGCCTCCAGCTAGCCCTGCCTCTACCCTCCCCAGGCCACCTCTACCAGAAGTCCCAGCGGTAGTAAGAGTTGGGGGTCACAATATTTGTTGACAACCACTCTGTTGGGGAATTTGCAACCCATCAGGCCCTGCCTGGCTTTCTGGCAGTCAAACGCAGAGGTGAACTCCACAAAGATCTTTCCGCAGCCGGGGCCCTCGATGCCATCCACAGGCCAGGGACCTCGATGGACTTGACCAGGCCGTACTTGCTGCACTCATCCCGCACATCCTCCACCATCTCCTCATACTCCCCATCATCCAGCAGCTCCTCTGGCAGCACCATTGTCATGAGGCACAGGACCTCAGTAGGGTGGCCACCCATCTGCACCTGTGCGCTCATCAGGCCGGGCACCTGCAGTGTCACTGGGTCTGGTCGATGGTGCTCAGTGTGTCATTCCTGGCTCCCACGCTCGCCCTCTGGACGAGCAGCTTTTTATCCCCCAGCTGCATCCCATTCAGCCCAGCAATGGCCTGATCTGTGACGTTGATGTCCACATACTCACAGAAGGCATAGCCCTTAGAGAGACCTGTGGCACTGTCCTTGACCAGGTTGAAGGCCTGAAGAGGCCCAAACGATGTCAATAGCTCTTTTATCTGGTCATCATTCAGGTGGTTAGGCAAGCCCCCAATGAATAGCCTGTGGGCAGAGTCAGGAGCACAGTGGACACAACTCCAGGCACATAGACAGAGGGATTCTCTGTCATGCCAGGCAGTGGCTGGTAGTCATGAGGCCTGTGGATCTTCAGTGACTGGCCCTGGAAGATGATGCCATCAAAGGCCAAGGCCTGGGTGGTCTCATCCACTGAGCAAAATGCCAAAAAGGCAAAATTCTTGTCGTGGTTAATCTGCAAAGCCAAGACCCGGTTGCCAGGGGCCTGGGTTAGTACCCCAGGTGCATCTGGGCATTGAAGAAATCCATCATGGCCTCCTCAGTGATGCCAAAGGGGATGTTGCCCATGTAGAGGCGCTGGGCTTGTCTGTTCATCTGGCTCCCAACCATAGGCATTGGTGTTGGGGTCACAGCCAGACCATCAGGGGTCATGGTGGGGAGAAGGGCGGTAGCTGGAATCGGACCCGCAGCTTGCACAGTCTTGTACTGCATTGGGGTGATGTGCTCAAAGCCAAGTGGTTGTACCTCCCAGTATTTACGAACCTCCTCCTTCTTCTCATTGCAGGGGAACGAATCAATCCACCGTGCTCCTCTTTAGCGCCTCCGGTCAAAGGTTTGCTTCGTCGTCTCCTGTCCCAAGAGGCACTGCGGCAGGTGCGGGTTGGGCCGGTCCCGGCTCCGGCTTCTGCATTTGTGGTCCCGACTTGGGGAGCGGTCGTGGTTGCACTTCAGAGGGCAGTTCTCCTTGTTCCCTTCTTGTTTATTCTCATTGAGCTGCTGCTCCAGCTTGTCGAAGTCCCACATGCTGAGGCAGCCACGTAGGGCCTTGTGCGGCTCCCGCCTTGCCTTGCCGCCCGCCCGCTCTGGCCGGCTACTTCCACCACTGGCTTCGGCTCCTGCCTTGTAACTTTGTAATAATGCAAAACAACTCTACACTCGGTACCGTGTGCGTGTGCACATGTGCACGCGCACACACACATGCATGCACACTTTAGAAGGATATCGTTATCTCCACACCACACTCGGAGGTGCTGGTGATTTGGGCAGGAGTGCTTGCTGCTGCTTTCCCAGAGTGGAGTTGTGTGTCTGTGCGCCTCGGCTGGTGTGCAGGGTCTCACTGGCAGCAGTGTGGCTTGCTGGCCTCCATGAGGCACAGGGGGCCTAGGGTGCTATTTGCCCACTTTTACAGAGTGGCTTGTTTTACTGAGTCATGTGCGCTGATGGCTGGCTCTGCTCAGGGCCTCACTCCCTCACAAATCCCTGAATCTGCTACTTCTTTTGCCCAGTTCTCCTTATCCCCCTTGCGGGAAGAAAAACTCTGAAAAAGAAAAGTACTAGCATACAGATTTTTGTAGAACAGGAAACACGGATGATTTGATAGAAAGCAGGTGTGGCGTGAAATATTCATGAGTGCGACTCGGCTCCCTGGCTTTTCCTATGCTGTGGAGGCCTGAAGCAAAGAACCTTGATGAGACAAACCCACAACAGACTCAAGAGGGCTGGAGCCCTGGGTCCTGAAGGTCTCTGGAACAGCTCAGTGCAGCATGGGTGGCAAGTCTCCATAAATATGAGCAGGAGAATCAATAAGATTGCCTTTCCCAGCCAGCTCTCAGGAAGCTGAGTAAGGAAGTGACCCTCCTCCTGGGCACGGCGTCCACCAAGTCTATCTGTCTAAATGACTCCCATCTGTCCTTCTATCTCTGCTTGAGAAAATCGCCATCACTCTCTGATGAAGTCAACGACAGTGGCGCTCTAGGTTCTCTTCTGCACAGGCTGCATCCATCTGGGAGAGCACTAGGTGTGCACAGGGTGACAAGGAGCAGCCCACAGGCCAGGTCCGCCCACACCATAGCACAGATGCTCAGGAATCAGCACCTGAACCCTGGACTGGAAAACAAAAACAGCACCAACTGGGTCATCCAATCAGGGTGCCCTTGCAGTACCCACTGTGGATGGGCACAGCCAGTAAATGGTACAGGAAGCCCTGGCTGCCCTCCTGGGCTTACAGTCTAGCAGAGAGGAGACAGGAGGTCAGAAATCAGATACAATGCACCATACGATCAGAACACATTCTGAATAGAGACAAAACTACCAGGAAGCCAGCAGCATGGAGAGTCTCTGGCCATCAGGCAGTGTGGCGTGGAGAGAGGCCATAGGCTGGAGACACCATCAGGCCTGCTGGGTCTTGACTCCACCCCTACCAGGGAAGTCTCTCACTCTCTAAATGCTCTTTTCCTTGGCTGTACACCAGGCATGATGGTACTTACCCCAGAACACTGCTGTAAGAAGGACAGATGCACCCCTGGGGCCAGGTTGCCAGAGCAGGGATTGTCTCCCCAGCGGCAGCTGTCAGGGGTGTCCCCCAAACCCAGGAGAGCTCCAAAGTGCCAGGTCTGGTTGCTAGGCCAGGGCCCCTGTGGGCACGTGGGGTACTTGTAGGAACTCCATGGGAAGAGGGCCTGTGCCCTGTGGAGGTGGGAAGGTTCTGGGGAAAAACAGTTTCCAGGAGCAGAGACAGCCTCACTCTCCTCATTCGACGTCTGCCCAGGGTGGGAGAAACTTCCTCAGCTCATTGAAACCCCGGTAGGTTCTGTTCCCTGGGAAGCTGTTCACACCCCTGGCTTGCTACCCCACATGAACCCCGGACACCCCTGGAGCTGCTGGCCAACACAGGTCTCCCTGTGCTATGCCCCCTGGAGGCAGAGACTGCTCCTAGTCACTCAGAGCTGTCCCAGTGTCACAGTGATGGCTGGTCACTCTATGTGTCTGATTGACAGATGGAGGGATGCTGAAAAGAATTAAGTGCCATGCGTGGGTAAGAACAGACCAGAGTGGGAGTTTGGTAGGCAAAGATGCCCCCCCTCTTAGGTGAGAGTCCTGCTGGATTCCCTGCTGGTCAGCACATTAAAAAAACGGTTATCTGATAAACATCATGAACTGAATTTATGTTAAAATAGGCGTATTTATGGATTAGAATGCAAAAGGAATGTGCCTTTTAAAGCAAGAAATAAGATTTCAGAATAAGTTATTGTCACAAGATGCTGCTTTTGTCCAAGTAGGGCTGGGGTTGTGTCTCAGTGGTAGTGCACTCACCTGGCACGCATGAGGCTCCGGGTTTGATCCTCAGCACCATATAAAAAAATAAAATAAAGCTATTGTGTCTGCCAACAATTTTAAAACATCAAGTATAGGCACATACTCTTCTCTGTATATTCACTGAATTACTAAATGATGTAGGTTTAAATCCACCACCTTACTATTTGTTTTCTGTACCACTGAGCTACATCTCCAGTCCTTTTCAGTTTTTATTTTGATACAGAGTTTCATTAAGTTGCTTAGGGTCTGGCCAAGTTGCTGAGGCCTGCCTTGAACTTGCCATCCTCCTGCCTCAGCTGCCCTAGTAGCAGGGATTACAGGCCTGAGCCCCACTCCTGGCTTCACTGTTCATTAAAAAAACAAAACAAAACAAAACAAAAAACACAAAAGATAGGTTAATTTGAGGTACAATTTTAAAAATGTCTTTATTCTAACTCTTTTGGGTGACTATTTATCTGGATTTAGAATTTTAGTTTAAATAGTGTTCTATTAGAATTCTAAGAGAATTCAATGTTATTGTCTTCAAACTTGCCTTGTTTTCTTAAAATACCATGACAGTTTAATATTTTCTTGTTCTTTGTCCATGGAAGCATTTAGGATCATCTCTTCATACCTGTTCATTAAATGTGACAGAGGTGTGTTTTGGTGTGAGTCTTTAATCCTTTTTGTACAGGGTACTCAGTGGATCCCTTTATTTTGAAGAATCATGAATTGTATTTCTCTTGAAATCTCATATTTGTCCACTGAATTTTCTCCCATTCACTTTTTTCCCCTTTTTTTTTTCCTGGAACTCTTCAGCTGGATGTTAACATTCCTCATTTTATCTGCTAGTTTCCTTATCTTTTATCACTTTTTTTTCATTGTTTTTTATATATGCACTTTCCCCCCAGATAGGGTTTTACTAAACTGCCTAGGTTGTTCTCTATCTTCTGATCCACCTGCCTGAACCTCCCAGGTAGCTCATAAGGCAGGCACGCACACCAAGCCAGGCCTTAACTTTTAAAATCAGCCAGATACCACCATGCCCTGTAGTCCCAGCTATTGAGGAGGCTAAGGTAGGAGGATGCTTGAGCCCAAGAATTCAAGATCAGCCTAGACAATAGCTAGACTCTGTCCCCCCAAAAATATTTCCATAAAGAGGTATCTTATTTTTCATTTCCAAGAGAGTTTTTATAATACCTGTTGCTTCCTTGACATAATACTTAGGTCTGTGCTATTGTTGAGTGATTTGTTTTGCTTTTTAATGTCTGTTCCTTACCTTATATCCATATCTTTATAGGTTCTAAACTGTCTTTCATATTATAGTTTCCCCTAAATATTTGTTGATTAGTAGCTGTATGTTTATTTTATTAATGATGCACGAAAAAGGTGATTATAATCTGTGTGTATAATATCAATATATGGTATATAGATATTATGTTGAGATAGATATATTTTGAGGGCTTTTATAGTGAACATTGTGAGCCAGCTTATCAGCCTAAGTCAAAATAATTTTTTTTTTTTAAAAAATGGGGTAGGGCTGGGTATCATGACACATGCCTATAATTCCAACAACCCAGGAGGATGGCTAGTTGGAACCAATCTGGGCAATTTAGTGAGATCCTTCTCAAAATAAAAAATTAAAAGGCTGGGAGTGTAGTTCAGACATAAAGCATATCTGGATTCAATCCTCAGTGCCAAACAATAAAATAAGAGCAAAAACAAAAATTAAAAAATAAAGAAAATGAGAATGTGGCTCAGTGGTACACTGCTTACCTAGCATGTGTGAGGCCCTTGGTTCAGTCCCTAATACCATAAAAGAATAAAATAATTAGAAGAAAATAAATCTATTTTTAAAGCACTCAAAAGTATACATACTAGTCAAATATTATTCTACACAAATGTCCTCAGTCAATTTCCTTCTCAACATTAGGGGAGAGTGGTTGTTAGCACTTGGAACTTCCTTCATTTTGGTAGATTCATTTGAACAGAAGCTAAAGATTCTACCCTGCCAATGAAACTTTATTAATAATATAATAGTGGAAAGTTTTAATAGATGATGATGATAATAATAATTTTTTACATATTTACTATATATTAAATTGATTAAAGTTAAAATATTAACTTTTTAATTATTATTCTATGTACTTCATTTTAGGAGAAATTTTGGAAGTTAAAAATCAGAGAGGCAACTGAAAGATTTATGGGTCAATTGGATATATCACCAAGAAAATACAAACCAAAGAAAAAGGCAGTGAATATGAGGAAATTGGAAAGATGAAATCTCTAAAATTCACTCATTGTTTCTGCAAGACAAGACTTGTATCAATGTGACTTACTTGGAAAGAGTTGGAAACAGTATAGACTTAAGGTGTTATTAAGGAATCTATGTACTATGTATGCTATGAATACCATGAGTTGACTTAATAGCTCATCCTATATTATAATAGCCCTGTTCAATGAAACTTATATAAAAAGGGGTTCAGAATTAGATCTCATCAAATATCTGAGAATGGGCAATGGAGAGAAAGCCTATGAAATTTGTCAATTGTCACATTCCTTTAGACACTAGGTATATCATACAGTAGAGGAACCCTGTACATCTAAAGAATATTGAAAAACCTTCAGCTGGTTATTCAAACTATTGAGCATAAGAAAATTCTAGCTGTGGAGAAATCCAGTGAGTGTAACAGATTTGGAAAACTGTTTTACCAAAAACAAAACTTCATGGAACATGAGAAAATTGAAAGCTTATGACTGTGAAAAAGCTTCCATTCAAATGTCAAACTTCATACATCACCAGAAAATTCATATTAGAAAGAAGTATTACCCATGGCAGAAATGGGGGAAAGCCTTCAGTCACAAATCAAATAGTACTGACCATGAGAAAATCTATGTAGGGCAGACACCCTGTGAATGTAATGAATGTGGAAAAGCTTTCAGCCAAAAGGAAAACCTTACCCATCAAGAAACTCATACTAGAAAGAAACTATTTGAATGTAATTATTGTGAGTAAGCATTTATTCAGAAGTCAAGCTTCATTAAGCACAAGAAAACACATCTGGGAGAAAATTCTCATCCACATAAAGGATATGGGAAAACCTTCAGCAACAAATCAGATCTCACGAAGCATGAGAAAATTCACATTGGAGAGAAACCCTTTAATGTCATGAATGTGGAACAGCTTTTACCCAGAAACAGTACCTCATTAACATCACAACGTTCATACTGGAGAGAAGCCCTTTGAATGGCATCAATGTGGAAAATTCTTCTCTCAAATCCCCTCATTTTTTGTGCATGTGAGAATCCATACAGGTGATAAAATAATGAATGTAAGGTATGTGGGGGAACCTTCTCTCAAAGTTCATCTCACTGTGCATATGAGAAGTCATATAAGTGAGAAACCTACAGATGTAATCAGTGTGGGAAAGCTTTCTCTCAGTTCTCAACCTTTGCTGTACATGTGAGAACACACACAGGTGAAAAGCCTTATCAGTGTAGAGAATGTGGGAAAGCATTCAGTCAAAAGTCACACCACCTTAGATGTTAGAAAGTTCATATTTATTAAAGATAATATAAATGCCTTGAATACAGCCAAGGCTTTAGTAGGAATTTAGACCTCCTGAACATCAGATAATTCATTCTTGGGCAAAACACTATGAAGGTAGAGAAGCCTTTAGCAGAAGTTGTAAATGTCTAAGACATCAGAACATTCCTAGGAGAAATAGGAATATAATGAAAAACCTGTGTCCAACAAGAATTTTCAGTAAACCTCATAGTTTAGAGTCTTATTAAAGAGATAAGAAAAGCACCATTACACATTAGTGTAATCCTAGAGATGATAGCCAATGACATAAGATGAAGAAGAGATAAATGGTTTAGGAAAGAATAAATATTTTCAGAAAATATGATTATTGGATAGAGAGCTAGCTAGGTACAGTGGAATACATCTGTAATCCCAGCAGGTCAGGAGGTTGAAGCAGGAGAAACACATTTTAATGCTAGATGGGCAATATAGACCTCTGTCTCAAAAAAATCTGGATATAGAACTATGATTATTAAACAAGCATTATACATTAATAGATTTTAGATTAATGCAATGGAATATAAAAACTAGATATCTAATTCCATGATTCCAAACTAAACAGTGTTTTGCATAATTGATTCTCCCTATAGAGAAATACAAATTCTTGCCTTATATCCTACATTTGAACAAATCAGACATGGACTGAGCACAGTGGTACATACCTGTCATCTCAGCTACTCAGGAAGCTGAGGCAGGAGGATCAAGTGAAACCCTGTCTCAAAAATAAATTTTTTTTTTTTTAAAAAGTAGGGCTGGAGGTGTAGTTTAGTGGTAGAGTGCTGTCCTAGCATGTACGAGGCCTTGGGTTCAATCCCCGTTTTACCAAAAAGAAAAAAGAAAAGAGAAGAAAAAAGAAAAAGAAAAATCAAACAAAACATTAAACATTTTGATTTGGAAAGCAAAATCTAAAACCTCAGGAAAATGACTTAAAGGTGTTAAATGGTTTCCTTAAAATACACCCTAAACATCCAGTTTCTTTTTTTAATATCATGGTTTAGAAAAACTCTGATATATTTATATGGCTAGAAATAGAACGAGATGTTCTTTGCAGTATGAGTGTTTTGAGGGAGTGGGAAGTTGGTACCAGGGATTGAACTCAGGGGCACTCCACCACTGAGACACATTCCCAGCCCTACTTTGAATTTTACTTAGAGACAGGGTCTCACTGAGTTGCTTAGCACCTCACTTTTGCTGAGGATGGCTTTGAACTCACAGTCCTCCTGCCTCAGCCCACTCAAGTCACTAGGATTACGCGTCTGCTCCACCCAGACTGGCTGCAGTATGATTTCTTGAAGCCAGAAATGCCTATCATTAAATGCAGTCATTAAGGATGAATAAAATTTCTTACATGGGAACAATTTGCTGCAACAAATTACATCTACATTAATAGAGGAAGGTCTTAAAACCATGATCTTGAACAAAAATAAATCAAGGAGAAGATGATGCACATAATATAATGATGTATTTAATTTGAATAAAAAACAACATTAGTGTTGTATACTAAGTTAGGAATACGGGTATATACGTAAATGTATAAAATTAGCAAAAGTTAGACAAATTCATGGTGGGTGCTTGCTCGCGTGGATGAGGAAGAATGGGATGAAATAGGTGATGGCTGGGGAAATTTTGGTTCCACATCTAAATATCCACATGTTATTTCAAAACTACAAAGAATCATAAAATATTAGGGTCCTTCCCGACAGTGGCAATACATGTGCTTACATGGTAGGGTTAGCTTGCCATAGCTTTAAAAACAAGGTGGATTTACATTATATTTTAAAATAATGTAACAGTTGTCTCCATTTCCAGACACTGCGGGTATTTTTTTTTTCCTAGTTAGAAAATACGACTGAAAACTTCTAACTGCTTACTATAAAAAAAATTATTTAACATATGAAAAATGAAATGACAATATAATAAAACAGTTTTAATTTGCTGTTTTAGCATGCCCTGGTAATAGAATGCAAGATCTAATTTCTCATCATTTCTAGCATTGTTTACCAACAGATTAGTTGGTCATACATTTGTAATTATCCTGTCATTAAATAATGACACAAGCAGCATCTTTGTGGAGAGAATTCAATTAGACAGATCAACTTCAAGTATTAGTTTCCTGGTTTTCTCATTTTAATTTCAATAGTAAAGACCTTAGAAACTTAGGTTTTTATTGCAGTGTTTTAAATAAAGAAACTCTACTTTCTAGATCTTCTGTTAAACCACTGAGTAACATGCAAACCCATTCATCCTAGCTCCAATCTTACCTTGCAGGTTTTTTTCCCCATAATTCTGACTGGTAAGATTTTCTGGACTAACATGTGTCTCAGAATTATTCCTCTCTCTCTCATAGATTATTTATATACCAACGGGCAGGGGATTTAATTCCTCTTCACTGTGACCTGCTGGTCCTTCATAGGCACAGCAGTTATTTCACAGCTCTGGAAAACTCCTGAGGCACAGAGATGATGATACTAACAGTTGGAAGTTGAAGTTTACTACTGCCTGGTTTTGCTCCCCTTTGAAGCTGCTTATGAACAGTAAGTTGATAGGCTATTGCCTACGTTTACATTCCAGTCAGAGAAAAAGGGTTAAAGAACTAAAAGAGGAAAAATGAGGTGATTTCTTATTGTGATAAATAATATGAAAGATAAAGAGTTGATAAATAGTAACTGGGGTTGGGGAGAATCCCTGAGGCATAATTGTTAGGGAAGTGATGAGAGTAACATTAGAGCTTGGAGGGTAAGGAACCAGCAGGGTGGAAGAATAACCAGAAGGGGTTGTAACCCTAAAGACCTTGAAATAAGGTAGACGAGGACTGTGTCATGAACAGGAACCTAGTGGGACTGGAGCTCAGTCAGTGAAGGGGAAATTGGTTTGGATTTAGGATGCAGAGTAGGCATTTCCCAAATCATATGAGGTTTAGAGGCCACAGAGGCAAAAGTTTTGGGATCTATGTTTTTGTATCATGGAAACCTAATAATGGATCTAACACCACAAATTTCAAATTGTGGAAAGTAGATTGGGTAGAGCATGAGTGAAATCAAATAAACCAGGTGGGAAATGTAGTAATCAGAGATAGGAATGACAGTTCTGTACACTAGAAACAGCAGGGATACAGGATAAAGAAAAATGGACAGGTTTGAGATACATTTTGGGGTAAAAGAGGACTTGCTAATGTAGGGGATGAGGAAAAAGTAACTATCAATGATGACCCAGTAGAGTTTTGGCTTGAGCTACTGAGTACTTGGTTTTCTAATTTAGAAGCATTTGGGAAGAGATGTGAAATCAAGAACTGTTTTGGACATGTTAACTTTGTGATTCTCTGATAGGGAAGTAGAAATGTGAAGGACACAGTTCTGTATGAATCTATAAATAAATCTAAGAGATGAGACATTGGCAAACAATCATTTTTGCCATTTTAGACCACATTTTGGGTTAAAGTTTAGTTGGTTTTGATCCCCACAGTTCAGCCATTTCACATTTTCAAAAAAGCTACTGTGTCCACCTACAACTAAAGAATAAATTTAAGGATAAAAATGCTAAAGAATAAATATGAAAGGTATTAGAAGATGGACAGAACTCCCATGATCATGGACCAGCAGAATCAGGTATAAACCTAAGGAAAGAAAGTCAGCATACAAAAGAGACACCTGCATATCTATCTTTATTGTGGCGATATTCACTGTAGCCAAGTTACAGAATCAGCCTACATGTCTGTCAACAGATGAGTGAGTGAAGAAATTATGGACATATACACAATGTTATTTGCAGGAAAATTAACGGAACTAAAGGTAATCTTGTTAGCAAAGTAAGTCTGTGTAGAAACCAAGTGTAGCATGTTTTCTTTCATATATGGTGACTAAAAGGAAAAAAAAAAAAAACCTGAAAGTGCAAGAGGGCTATTAGCTTAGGGGACCAAACAGAAGGCAAGAGAAGGTTGAGTGGAGGGTGTATACAATTAAAACACAATATATATGTGCACAGAAATGTCATAGGGAAAACCACTAATTTGAACATTATCAAGAGTTAATGTTCATGATGATGATGATGATGATAATGATAATAATAAACAATCTCTGTGTATTTAAGGAATATAAAGTGGGAGAAAAAAGACCATACAAGGTGGGTATATAAAACAGGGACCAGGGACCATGAAAAGTCATAAGAAAATAGGCTATGGAGCTTGGAGATATAACAAAATTGGTGTAAGAGGAAAGATATTATACCCAATTTCAAGGGTTAGTGAAATTTTCATGTAAAGCAAGTGGTATGAATTGGGCCAACGACATGGATTTTGGTGTCAAAAGAGAAATTCTTCTACTTTGCAAGAAAGCGAGGCACTGGGCACAAGCAGTGGATTGAAATACACCTCTGTAGGGGAAGCAGAAAGGATTTGAGAAAAAACCTGTATGGATGTCATGGTGATGTTACAAAGAAAACAAGAAATATTCATTGCCCTGAAGAGCTGCCATTTCTGTGAAAAGGAAGGATATGAAAAGGAAGGAAAAGGAGGCATGGAGACATGTTGACCATTCATCACGATAAAAAATATAGAAAGTGAACAATTCAATGGTTATTGTTGTGATTATAAATATATGTGACCGTTCAAGTCAATTGAATAATGTGTACCTTTTAGCTGTTCCCCACCCTCCACACGTTGCATGTCTCCAGATTTAAATAAAGAGTAATCTAGTGCTGCATGCTGGTGCACACCTGTGATCCCAGCAGTTTGGGAGGCTGAGGCAGTAGGATGTCAAGTTCAAAGCCAGCCACAGAAAATTATAAAGACCCTAAGCAACTCAGTGAGAACCTGTCTCTAAATCGAATTCAAAAGAGGGCTGGGGATGTTGTTCTCTGGTCTCTATAAATTACCCTATTGTGACTTTCATATGTATGGAATCATTCATATGCAGACTCACAATTGGCTTCTTTCATTTCTCAGAATGTATTTAAGGTTCATCCATGTGTTCATTCCTTCATGAGGCTGAATAATATTCTGCATATAGACAGGCCACTTTGTTTACCCATTCTCCAGTGATGGTAGGTTCCAAGATTTAGCTATTATAAAAGATGTTGCTATGAATTTCATGTACAAGTTTTTGGTTAAGTATTTTGTAATTTTCAGAGCATAATTTATTTTTTTTTAAATTTTATTCCTAAGTACTTTCTTCTTTTTGATGAATGGAATTGCCCTCTTCATTCCAATTTGAAATTGTTTAATGCAAGTGTACAAATGTACAACTAATGTGTACATTGATCTTCTAGGCAGGAGTGTTGCTGCTTTGGATCCTTTTTTTCTTTTTTTTTTTTTTTTTTTGGTGATGGGGATTGAACCCATGGCCTTGTGCATGAGAGGCAAGCACCCTACCAACTGACCTATATATACCCAGCCCTGATCCTAAGTTTTGGGAGGATTTTTTTGTTTTCTTTTGTTTTGTTGGTGTTGATTCCTTCAAATTTTCTACATATAAAATTATAAAATCTGCAAATAGAAATGGTTTTACTGCTATTCAAACCTGAAAAACTTTGTTAACATACCTTTCCCAAATGCCCTTGGGGAAGAAACTCCAGAGCATTGAGTGGAAGTGGCAAAATTAGACCTCCTTGTCTTATTCCTGATCTTAGGGAGAAAAGAGCCAGTGTTTGATCATTAAGTAAGATGTTAGCTGTGGCTTTTTCCTACATGCTCTATGTCATGTTCAATAAATTCCATTTTGTTTCTGGCTTGTTGAATGTTTCCATTGTGAAAGATTATTGACTTTTGTTCAAAAGTACATTTTCTCCATTGAGATGATCATGTGATTTCTTTTATATTTTATTTACATGATGCATTACATTAATTGACTTTGGGATGTTGAGCCAACCTGTGTTCCTGGGATATGTCCAAACTGTATCATGTAGAACTCATTTCATATGTTATGGGTTTTGGGTTGCTAGTACTTTGTGGAGGATTTTTGCACCCTTATTCTTATAAGATATACTTTGACTGGTCCTGGTATCTAGGTAGCACTGACCTATAAAATAATCAGAGAGCTTGGCTGTATTCGTCAGTTGCAGCAGAGAGACACTGGGTGACTCACAGCTGAGAGCAGGTCTCCTGAACCTGCTTAGGTTCTAAATGCAGAGGCCTGACAATTCAAAGGGACCAAGTTACAAAGAAATTATCTTCTCAATTTGAGCAGAAAAACCAAAAAAAGTACCTTTGCCCAGACAAAGTTAATTCCACCAGAAACTACCAGTGACATTTTCCAAGAAACTCTTCTATATGCCGAAAAAATAAATAAATACAAATAAATAAATAAGAAACACTGTGTCTGAAGATACTTCAAGTTTTGAAAATTGTGCCAAAATTCCCATATGTACAAAGAAGACTCACTGAAAAACACCAGAGAAGAGGAACATTGTCACACAATTCCAACAGGAATAAAAAATAATTTGGAATTTGTTCAGTGCTCTAAAGTCAGACCCCATGCACAAGTACATGATTGCAGGAAAAGGGACAAAGTAATGAATACACTAGAGATGGGAGTTAGTAGATTTAAAAAATGAAAGAAAAATGAACAAAACCACTTTAGAAAGAAGAATCAACTACAAGAAGCACAAAATACAACAAATACCACAGAAAGTATAGTGTGGAAAAAGAGAATATGGAACTTTGTGAATGGAGCAAAGTGGAAAAAAGTGACGGAAATTATTGGAAGAATAAAGGAAAGTGAGAGGTGATCCAATACACAAAAAGCAGAGCCCCTAGAGCTGAAATCCAACTTCAGATAAAATATCTAAAACTGTTTTTAACATCTAAGAATAAGTCCTAGCAATAAAGCATAAATAATTATAATGAAAAGACAACATATTGTAGGAAGAAATCATCTCCATCATCAGGACCAAAAGACTGCCTAATAAACTTGAAACTAAAATCCATGAAGAATCAAGGTAAAAACACCCAATCACCTTCAAGAAAAAGGAAATTCAGTGCCAGTAAGCTTCTGCACTGCTAAATTCACTATCCCAAATAGTGAGGTAACTCTTCTAACATAAAGACACATATACATAAAGAGTAAAACCATAGGGGAAAAAGTATAAATAATAAGTGAGATTTTTAAAAGCAATTTGTTTGCAAGAAAAGAGTGCAAGTATAAGCCATGGAGTAGGAATATCTGCATACACATAGTTGACAAAGGACTCACATTCAGATTACATAAAGAACTCCTAAGAACCAACAATAAAAAGACAGACAAGCTCAACAAACAAACAAACAAACAAAAAACAGGCTAAAAATATCAAAGATGTCCAAATCATCATTAGACATCAAAACAAAGACACTCAACTTCACTGGTCATCAGTCAGGAAAACCACATGGCCTTACCACTACATACCCACCACTTCTTACAGTCTGTATTAAGAAGAAGGTGGGGCAACTGGAACTTGCAGAAACTCTTTCTCAGTCTCAAAACTGCCTCAGCCATTGTGGAAAACCCACAGTAACTGCTTCTGTAGATTCACATACTGGGTGACCCACCAGCTGCTCTCCTGGGAATAAACCCAAGAGAAATGCATCCACATGAACACAAAGGGACAAGGGCAAGAAGACTCGAAGCATCACTACTCATGAGAGCACATAGAAGAACTGGACACAAACAAGTGGTATATTCATGCACTGGAACACTATTTAATACAAATCAACTTTCTTTGTTTTTCTTTTTTCTTTGCTTTCGTTTTTTCTTTTTTTCTTTTTCTGTCTTTCTTTTCTTTTTTCTGGTACAGGGGATTGAACTCAGAACATTCAACCACTGATCCATATTCCCAGGCCTCTTTTGTATTTTTTTTTTTAGAGACAGAGTCTCACTGAGTTGCTTAGGGCGTTGCCATTTTGCAGGCTGACTTTGAATTGAGGTCCTCCTATCTCAGCCTTCCAAGCCACTGGGAATACAGGCATATGTCCCTATATCTGGCCAAATGAACTTTCTACATACACAATGTGGATGACTCTCACAAACATGATGTTGCAGGTGTAGGAAATATTTAGAGTTATTACAAAATTTTGGATGGATCAGGGTTAGCATTAGGTAACTAATGGGAACATCAAAAAACAATAATATTTATAAAAATTGATGCATAAAAACTTTTAGGAAAACATATATGAATATCCATTTTATGTCTGTGGTGGTGTTTTTAATGTTAGCCATATGAGTATATTTAGAAATGGGGGATGAACAGGTAATTGACATTTTTGAAATTATATGAATATGTCAATGATTACTACATTAAATTTCACAAAGTTAAGGCAAAACCATGGTAAACATCCAACTAAGTATGTGTTCAACTAAGTATTTATGGTTTTATGACAAGTGAGCTTAGTGTGTAGGAAAAAGACTAATACTGACTATAGCCTGAGGTTAGGTTTAAGGTGAAGGTATAAAGAGTTATATCAAGAGAAATGAATATTCATAAGAATGGATGCATTAAAATGCATAGCAAAGCATATAAGAATGTACATTTTTGGAAGTGGTGATAAGTTTAATATTAGTCATGTGATTACCTTATTTTAGATATGAGGAATGCACAGGTAAATTGCATATATGCATATATTTAAACACCTTTAAATTTCACATAACTAAGCTAAAGAATGCATATACATTCACCTTAGTATGAATGTAAAATGATCTTATGTGTAGGGCACAGTTAGGGTTAGCATCCAATGTTGGTTAGGGTTAAGTAATGAATAGGCCTATAAGGAAAGAGGAAATTCATAAAAATGTAATCCTGAAAACAGAGAAAAACATATATGAAGGTACATTTTTCTTTGTGAATTTTGTAACACTATTCATACAAATATTTCTTTTACCCTTGAGGCAGTTGAACAGGTAAATGACATATTTACATATATAAAAATTTGTTTATGAATACACCACTAAGTTTCAGATACATTAGCCAAAATACCAGTAAACATTGAACTAAGCATGTTCAATTTCATGTAAGTCTATTACTCAGGTACCTCTATTACCTGTGCAACCACTACTTGTGTATTTTACTGGTCTGAGGCATCTAAATTTCATGGGTGACCCACTTCAACTCTATGATCTGAGAAATCTTTATGGTCTGAAAAGTCTATGATCTCAGTAGTCCCTATGAAAGGGAAGTCTCCATGAACTAAGTAGCCTCTATCACCTTAGTAAATGGCCATATTATCAAAAGTGCTATACAAATTGAATGCAATTCCTATTGAATTCACAATGACATACCTTATAGAAATAGAGAAAATCATGAAATTCATTTGGAAGAGTAAGACTCCCTACACGTCTTTGAGTGACTTTGATACAAACCAAAGAATGCCCTTCCTACACACCTCAGAATACCCTACCTACACATCATAGATAGCCCTCAGTACTTACCAAAATGGACCTTCCTACACACCTTAGAGAGTTATTGTGATACACCTTTGTGTGCTCTCATTTAACACCACAGAGACTCCCTCTTCTCCACTCAAAACACCCTCCCATAACAATCTGTCTTTTACACATACTCATCTCAAAGAGATGGTACTACTCATTTCAGAAGGATGTCCTTACACAACTGACATACTACTCCTGCTAAATCAAAATCCCTCCTACTCCCCTCTTGGATTCCTCCTGCACAACTCATAAAGACCTTCTTATACAACTCAGAAAACCTACACACACACACACACAAGAACAAAGAATGTCCTCCCGACATACCTCTTAGAACCCTCTCACTCAACTCAGAAAGTCCGTCTTACACACCTCAGAAATCCCTTCCTTCACACTTTAGAGACCCCCAGACATACAACAAATAGTACCCTTTATTCACACCCCAGTGTGTCCTCCCTACTTATTTTAGTGATCTCTCACTACTCTCATTAGAGATTAATCCCTACACATTTTGGTGAGCCTTTTCTACACACCAAAATGTGCCTACACCCCAATTAATATTCTCTACACACCTCAGAATCCCTCACTTTTACATCAGTTGCTCACCCTATTCATCTCAGATAGTTCACACTGCTCACTTTAGAAGCCCCACCATAGACAATTGACTGAGTACTTTCTATTTACTTCAGAGTGACCTTCCTAAATATATCAGTGAGCTTACCTACTCAGAAGGCATAGCCACACACTTCAAGAAGCCCTCTGACACATGTCATAGCACACTCTTACACAACATATAGAACCTACCCTACACAGGTCACAATCCCTTCCCTACAAACATCAGTAGGACCTCCCTACACACTCCAGAGTGCTCAACATTCACATCTCAGAAAGCCCTCACTACTCACATCATGAGTCATCCCTGTTTGCCTCAGTGAGTTCTCTCTACTTACTCAGAGAGTCATTTCTACTCAACACACAGGCATTGCCTATATACCTCAAATAGTTGTTATTCTCACCTAGCAGTACACTCTGACTCCCCTTACACACCACATACAACACTCCTGCACACCTCAGAAAACATCCCCTTCTCCCTTCAAGGGCTCTTCCTGCTCACCTCAATGTCATCTCTGTACACACCTCAGAAAGGCACCCCTACTCACATCAAGAGTTGTTCCTACACACCTCAGAGGGCCATCCATACACAAAATATACACCTCACTGAGAAATCTCTACACACTTTAGAAAGTTCTTTTTGTGTTCCTCAGAGAAACCTGGGAACACACTACACACAGCCTTCAGTACACCTCAGATAACCCTCCCTTTACACTTGAGAAAGCTGTGTTACACACCTCATAGAGTCCTCATCTCACTTCAGTATGTCCATGCTATTCATCTCAGATATTTGTCACTACTCACATTACAGAGTCATCCCAAAACAACTCAATGGACCCATTCTCACCCCTATAAACCACAGAGAATCTTCCCCAGAGAGTACTCCCTACACATCTCAGAGAGACTTCAATATGAACATCATAATGCCCTTCCTACAAACCTCAGAGTGCCCTTGAGATACTCCCTGGGTGCCCTGCATAAAAACCTAAGATTCCTTCTATGTTCCTAAAAATCCCTCTCATCATACTCAGAATGTTCTCTCTACTAATTTCAGAGACTTCTCACTAGTTGTATCAGTGAATCCTCCCTACACAAATGAGTTAGTGCTCCTATTCAGAAAAAACCCTCTTGTACCCCTAATAGATTCCTTCTTCACATCTCATGTATTCCACCCTACACAAATCAGAGCAAGTTAACTAAGCACCAGAGTCCTCCCCATGAACCTCAGACAGCCATTCCTAAACACCAGAGAATGTCCTCCTATTCAAATGAAAAGTCTTTTCTGCACATCTCAGAGAGATCTCTGAACATAGCTCAGTGATCCATCTGTCCATACGGACCTCAAACTTTCCTTCCTACACCCCACAGAGAACCTACACTACAAATCTCAGACAGTTCTTCCTACTCAACTCAGATACTCCTCTCTACACACCTCATCAGCCCTCCATATGAAGCTTAGAAAGTCCTTCTACATATCTCAAAGTCCTCTCTTACTACTTCACTGAGTCCTGTTACACACCTCTCAGAGTCCTTCTTTCACATCTGTATGTGTCCTCACTACTCAACTCAAAAACTCTCACTACACACCTCAGAAGTCCCTCTGTACACAACTCAATGAGCTCTTTCTAATCACCTCAGAGTGCCCTCCCTATTCATCTTAGTGAGCCTTACCTACTCAACTCAGAAGGTCACAATTCAACCTCACAGCACTCTCCTACACATCTCATAGAGCCCTTTCTACACAGTTTATAGGACCATTGCTACAAACCTCAGAGTGCCCACCTTACTCTACCTATCTCAGGAGCAGCCTCTACATACCTCAGAGATTCATCCCTGAAAATTTCAAGGAGATCACACTGCACAAATCTGAAAGCCCTTTTCACTCATTACAGAGGACTTCTCTATACACTTCAAACAGCCCTTCTTACTTCCCTATGGGAGCACTCTGACTCATGTCAAGGAGTCCTCTTACATAACTTATTCAGCCTTCCTGCATGCCTTCAAAAGCCCTCTCTTCACCTTTTAGAGTGTTCCTATTACGTACTTCAAAGTAACCTCCCTACACAACTAAGAAAGCCCTCCTTACTTACATCAAAAGCCCTTCTTACACACCTAAAAGTTTAATCTAGACACACCTTAGAGATGAATTCTCCATACTTCAATGAGCAATCTCTAAACATATCAGAAAGTCCTCACTATATACTCCTGAGTCCTATCTACCTATCTCAGAGATAAAACCTATATAACATACTGTGCTTACTCATCATCACTCTTTCTGCAATAGACTTTGGGTCTCACTTAGACCCAGCTTTCTATTGGTAAGGATTTTTGTGTCTTTGTTAGTCACTCATTTCCCCTTGATGTATTTAGGGTACACCCTTCTGGGTTGTAGCATTTGGTGCCCAAATAGGGAATGGACACAGGGGAACTTCAAGAATTAGAAGAGGGTATTCTCTTGAGGATGCATGTCAGATAAAGAAGGGTAATATGTGCAAGTATAGAACTGGGTGTAAACTATAGGACATGCAGTTTCCAAAGAGAGGAACCTTTGTGTACAAATGCTCACAGTAAATATTAAAGCTTGAGGAATACAAAAATGGGTGGTGCCTTTAGAAAAAACATAAACTATAGTACCACACCTGAAGAGATTGATTTTACAATAGAAAAAAATGGATAAAATGCTCTATTCATGAGGTTTTTGTCTCCCTAGCTCAAAACAGCATATTTCCTTATTTCTCATTTTCTGCCAGATGTTTATAAATCCTAGGCTTGCAATTAAAATGCAAACTGGACAATTATTCAAACCCAGTTTGAGAACACAGAGAAAAAGGTCACTTTTAAATGCAAGCTACTGTGGAACCTAAACAACTGGCAATATTATCTTTACTCATATTGTTTCACTCTGCTTTCTTAAGTTCCTACCTAAAAACTGCAGCACTTAGAGAAAAATGGAATGATCTCATATATTTACCTGAGGATTTCAAGACTCTCACATTATTTAAATATCTGGATTGGATCTAATCTGATCCAAAAATACACTCTGATCTGATAGAGATGTTCTACATGCTCCTTTAGTAATTAGGACTGTGTGACTTTTAGAACTCCTGTTTTAAAAATTTATTATTTTTAACCTCATGTTTTTGTAGTGAATTCACATCTCATCCTGCACACCTAAATTAATATATTTTTTTCTGATCAGTCTTATTTTACCTAACTATACAGGTTTTTATACTCCATATGTGTTTTGAGGACAAATATTCAAGAATTGTCTCCCAAATGCATTGGAAAATATCCCTTAGTAAAATCCTAAGAAGGACATAGACAAGTAGATGTTGGAAAAATCTCCAAAAGCCATCAAGGACTAGTGGTCACCTGAACATTTGATTTCAGTGTCCGCCATGACACCTAGCATTTTCAACTCTACAGGCCTCCCCTATATTTAGGTCATAAAGTAAATCTGATTGACTCTTAATTTTTAACAGGTTAAATCTAATATAGACTTTAATATACATCTTCATTGTTGCCTCCTACCTGTGGAGATCTATCAAAAAGGATACAAGATCTTTGTTTTCTGTCTGTTTTATATGTGTGTGCATCCCTTTGTATAGTATTGCTTTGTCTACTTATGTTCTTGTGCCTATATAAAATGTACATGGTATCAAAGTTGGCATATAGAAGAATGAGAGCTCAGATATCAAAATTGAAATAGAAAATGTATCCAAATGCATTTTAGTTCCAGTGACTTAAAAACAAGTTCAATTTAAATTAGGTAAAAAGTTGAGCAAAAAGATTGTTTTAAAATTAGTAACTCACAAGTTTTTCTAGGTGGTCAAAATATAAATTGTTGGTCTATATAAAATGTCTAGAATTAATATCTCTTGTTTCAAGAATACTTTTGTCAACAGGAAGAAGATGGCTTATCCTGTTAACTATACTTGCCTGATTTCCTGTTTTTACAATTAAAAATGAGTAACTAACATTTGACATAAATGGCATCAATTTTTATAAATGTATTTGGTACAGGGAGCATCTGAAAAAATTGCAAAATTAAAATGCTAAAAGATCAATGGCTAAATATAAAATCAAATATTCTTAACTTCTTGAATTCCATATGGTAATAACTTATAATTAAATCAAAGAGATAAAAATGAAGCTTTCCAGGTCTGACCACCCTAGCATCAACCATCCTATTCTGGGTTAAATGATTTTTTGATTTTATCTAATTTCCAGGATCTTCTAGTTCAATGTGCACAAAATTTTTATCTAAAGTAGAAATTGTGGTTGTGGGGTAACAGTTGCTGTTCAGTACTGGACAATAAATGGTGCCAGAATCCATTAGCTATGTGTACTGTTAGCACAGCAAGGGACCACATGAGTTCCATGGTTCCTCTATTAGACTGGAGGCCACAAGAGGAGGAGTCACTTCTGATAGAGAGTAACCAACCTGCTGAGTGCACAAATGCTGTTGTTAATATATACTGAAGGATTCTTTGACGGTTTAATGCCAAGAAAACAGAAAGAACTTGACAGTTCCTTCCAGGTCCTGCTTCCAGAAACATGGCTGTACACACTTGGGGGAAAATGACCAGTCCTATACCCTGTGTAAATAGAGATTTGTGTTTCATAATAGCTTATTGTGAACCTGGGCTGAACTAAATCCTCTCATGTCCATCCAGTACCAACCTTCTTCTCCATCTCCCATCTGGGACCAATATGTGTTTTCATGTCCTTATGATAGCCTTTGACTGAAGGTATCCTTAGAAGAGGGGCAAGGTTGATCCACTCACCTCTTCTGGTGATACTTTCCTTGCCCATTTTGGGGCTGATTCTTAACAACCCAGCAGACAACATCCTAAAGTCCTTTCAGGTTTGGGGTGATAACCACTCAGCTTTCACACAGTCATCAACCCTTGGGAAGCTGGTCACCAGGTGTCCCATCAGATATGAAGAACATTCTCTACTGAGGGCACACATGTCCTCAAAAATTCACAAAATGAAGAGGAAGATGCACTGACACCTATGTCAGTGTCAGGCACTAACAAGATATTTTTAACAAAGGAAGGTCTTTATTTTTAGTATGGTCTGAATGTTTATGTTCTCCCCAAATTTTTATCTTGAAATCCTAAACCCCCAAGGTGATGATAAGAGATGAAGTCTCAGAGGTTATTAAGTCATTGGAGTTGTACCACAGGAATGCAATTATTGTTCTATATGAAGAAAATAGCCACAAAGAGATCTCTCAATTTCTCCTGTGAAGACATAGCCAGCCAGTGCACTGCATTAATCTGAATAAGTTGGTATAATACATTATAATAGAATGGGTGACTTATAAGCTACAGACACTCATTTTTTACTGATGAAGTCACCAAGAGAGTCAATGTCTGGTGAGGACATTTCTAATGGATGGGAGCATCTTTTTGTGTTCTCATATGCTGGAATGGGCCAGCTAACCTTTGGCACCTCTTCATAAGGGCACAAATTCCACTGATGAAGTCTCCAGGCTCATGAACTCATCACCTCTCCAAGGACCCACTTTCTCATGCTATCACTGTGGTGGGGAGATGCTCAACCTAGGTACTTCAGGGAACACAAACATTCAGGTTAGAGCTTCCTATGAGGAAGAAGTTCCTCACAAGTCAATAAACATTCTGGAGACTTTATCTTGGACAGTCTACCTTTGAGAAGTACACAATCTGTATTCTTCTACTTATAAGGTACATAGTTTCCGGTATTTACTTATAGCAGACCAAACAAATTAAAATACATTTCAAATGAGAACTTTGTCCACTCAACTTTTTCTACCTATATGAACACTTATTTTAGTTTTGAACAAGTTATGGGCTCTCTGGGCTTCCCTCCGTGTGCACCTATGTACATGCACAAACAAGAGCAAGTTGCTCAGGGAGACCCACTAAGTGCCATCCCCACATTCTGCATTTCTAATAAATTGGGAAAAAATCCACTGAGCCCTATCCCTGCAAGCAAATGTTTTGGTAGGTTCAAACTTTCTGAACTTGTGCTTTCTGAGTCACTCTTTAAGACAGGAGTTCAGCCTGCTTCTGCCCTGGACACTGTTCTCAGTTCTCACGTGTTCAGGGGCCACACCCAACCCCTTGTTGTAGATGGACTTCTGATTTCCTGCTCCTCCTTTCCAATTTTCCTGCTATGAGATCTGATCACAACAGCCATCACTTTACCATGCTCACTTGTGCTTTTGCTCCTCTGCTTGCAGAGTTAGAATGAAGCTGCCATTTGCTATTTGCATAAACTTGAGCAAATTACCATCTACATAGATCAGCATCCCTGTCCTGCAAAATGGGTGTGAACATGGCTACTGCTCAAAGGGTTCATTGTTCCAGTGAAGAGAGAAGGGATGAAAGTCCCAAACACATTAGTACAGTCCATGCTCATGCATGACTGCTGCTGTCATTAAGTGTCACCATTATGAGCTGTCAATCACACTTTATAACATAGTAAATGTGAATCCCAGAAAAATAAAACCATTTAACCAAGTTAACCAGGAAAGTGGGCCCAGGTCATTTCTGTCTACAGATTACCTGCCCCCAGTCAGATCTCAGGTCCAGAATAACAGAAAAGTTATGTGATGATTTGGCCATTCTAATGCTGCTAGACACAGTTTCATGCATAAACACAAGGGAAAGAATTGTGAGCTGAGTCCTACAGCTAACACCTGGAGGATGCTGAGATTTCACCTTCAGGCTGCCTCCCTTGTATAAGGAAGAAAACTATAATGAAAACTCAGAGAGACAAGTTAGTAGTCAACACAGACAATGAAGGACCCTCTGGAGGTGATCAGGCTGGTTGATGGGTGCAAAAACATTCAAGGCCACAGATGGAAGGTCCCCACATGCTTTACATCAGACCTCTTGCTCCCTGGGTCTTAGTACCCTGGTTCCCACAACAGCAGGCTAGACTGAACATGGGAACTCCTGTGTGCTGGTAGGTGACATTCCCAGTAAATAAGCATCTATATAAATCTTCACCAGTGCACTAATTCTACTCAGCCAAAAAGAAGAATGGAATTTTGTCATTTATGAGAAATAAATGAACCTGGAGAACATCGTGCTAATTGAAATAACTCAGACTCAGAAAGTCAAGTTTCTAGTATTTTCTCTCCTATATGAAAGGTAGAAAGAAAAATGAAATAAAAAAAGGAAGGGGATCTCACAAAAATAGGAGGTAGAGGAGTGGAGTAGAGACTGCTGGGAGAGAGGATGAGATGGAAAATTCAGGAGTTGGTGAATGAGACTGATCAAACGATGTTATGCACATTTGTGGATATGTCACAATGAACACACTATTAAAATAATTATAATGCACTAATAGAAATGAATTTTTATATCAGGAAGTGAAATTGGGCAATTTTACTACTGAGTCACATCCCCAGCCATATTTTGTATTTTATTTTGAGACAGAGTGCTGTTAGATTGCTCAAGTCTTTGTCAACAGAGCTGCTTATGGTGTGCACCAATAAAGCTAGAATACAAAACCCTGTCCTACCCTGGCTTAGGGAGCACTCACCTGTGCACCAAGTACTTACTATCTATGAAGTCTTTTAATTCTCATCATAGCCTTGGAAAGAAAATGGCATCAGTCCCATCTTACAGATGAATAAATAGAAGCTATCAGAGGTTAAAATGTATTCAAGGTTCTATAAAATATAATATAAAATATATAAAATCCAGAATTCAAATGCATGCTGATCCACTCCAGACCTTGGTCCATTAACATTTATTTGAGACTAATCACTACATCTAAGGACCTCCCAGAGCTTTAATAAATCCAATGCCTGAAAACTAATTTCCAGAGATTCTTGTTTAGCTTGTTGAAGCAATAGCCCAGGTATTAGGTTCTGGTGCCTGATCCTCACAATTATAGATGGAGTCATTTTTGCCTATATTAAAAATCAGAGAAACTAAGACAAAGAGAGATTGGACTCACCTTCTCTAAGCCACACAGTAAGCTCACAGTATAAAAACAAAGATGTATGTCTACACTTCTGTGCCTCTTCAAAGAGCTCTATGTTGCTCCACACAAAAGAAAACTCCATAAAGTTGGGGGGAAACCAACCCATTTGTCACAATCATTCCAGAAACCTTCCATGGAATGAATTTACATGTGGGACAGGTTTTAAGGTGACACCTTGGTGATAAATTGATCACGTTATGCAAGGGAGTAGGGCAAAACCATGGTCACCAAAGACAGAGGTTTAACTACTCCAGAACTGGGCTGCATATGGTGAAAAACTTTTCCATAGTGCATGAAAACCTGATGTGCCTCCTCCCCAGATGAGTCTTCCCTACTTGCACATATGTTGAATGCCTGTTCAACGACTTGTGGTATTATTCTATTTTAAATTTTCCTTTAACATGGCTTTAGAAGTCTCATGTGTTGGCATTTGTTGAAATTTTCTTTCAAATCACCCCTTTTAGCCTGTTGATATTAGAGTTGTCATTTTATATATTCCATTTAGTTAAAGTTTATGATTCTCTCTAAAAATAACTAAATTTTCATTTGTTGCCATACTTTTATTAACCCTTCACATATTGATAATCATTGTGTTAAAGACCTATCTTCTGATTCCAACATCTGGAACATCTGTAGGCCTTCTTGAAGTGATTTTATTTTCTTATGACTCCAGGTTAAAGAACTCCATTTCATCATTTAAAAAAATGTTTTATTTTTTCTAATTAGTTGAACATGAGAGTAATATATATTTTCATAAATAATACATAAATGGAGTGTAATTTCACATTTTCTGATTGTACATGTTGTAGGAACACATTTGTCATGCAGTCATATATGTGCATGAGATAATAATATCTGCTTTACTCTACTATCCTTCTTACCTCTATACCACTTCCCCTCCTGGCACTCCCCTCTACCTAATAAAAAGTAACTCTATAATGCTTTATATAACTTCATATATAGTACGGAGAATACTAAGACTAATTTTACCTGGCTTCTCTCAGAGAAATGCAGGCTTCCCTCATCTCCATTAGTGAGGATGATGGCTGATAATGCAGGTTCCTTAGCACAGAATCTGAGCTCAGGTTCCACCACAGCTCCCAATACATTTAATCTGCCCCTTATCTCCTCAACCTGTGACCTTCAGTTCTACCTCTACTTTTTTACATTTTATTTTATTTCAGATTAATTTTAATATTTTATTCAGAGTATGGATCACAAAACTGCCAGTATGGAAATTATGACATACAGTACCAGCAAAACCCAGAAACCAGGTTCTCCACATGGGAACAAGCTGGGAAAGAGGAACCCCTCACACACAAAAGGGAGAATACTCTTAGAGTCACTGGGTACCCAGGGGAGGTACCAGGAATTCCTCACCCCAAAGTAGAGGAATTGTAATTGTGGGTCCAAGAATGTCTATGAAAGCAGGAAATTTGAACCTACTAGTGAGGTTTGCAGTAGCTGTAGAGGATATTTTAGGTCCAACAGTCCTACTCAGCCCAGAGGATGTGCTATCTATGACAAAATGAATATAATCTCTTCTAAGAATGCTTGCTTCTTTAATTTAGATTCTTTAGATAGTTAATTTTAAAGAAAATGTCAATTAATTTTATTTTTCCATTTTTATTACCTTTCAATCAGAAAAATTACATATGCTATGTCATCTGGAGATTTTAAACTTTATGGTATATATTATCAAGTAAGTCATAAGTTTTAATTTAACATTTTTAATATTTATAATTTTGCTTCTGTCATCTTCATAAATCAAATAGAACTAATACAGATGTAAGCAATTTCTATAGTTTAAGTCATTGTAAATTTTGAAATCTTTAAAAGAAAATGACATTCTGTGTACGAATGCTCAATGTATAGAGGGGAATATCACATTGCTATAAATTACATATTTGTATTTTCTCATGAAATTTTTGTATCCAAATTAATTTTACCAATTAAAATTTCCCTTGTCAGGTACTAGATCAATAGAAAAATGTCAAATGAGAGAGTCATAATTAGAGGTTTGAAAATACATTAAATACTATAAAAATCAAATTAACAAGCTGGTAATTTCCCATTACTGGCTTCAAAACACCCAGGGATATAATACTTCATAGTATGAGGGGAGAATATTTGTGTTAATTAGTCTTCATTGTTTTACTCACTACAAAGGGTACCCTTTCCAATTTCTGTCACAATGAAGTATCTGATCCTGATTTTGTTTAGAGGAACATTTCTGTCACTTGAATATAATTCTGCCCTGGTTACTGTACCTAATTTTCAGATTTTTTTTCCCCAAACTGGACTTTTCATGCCTTGAAAATGAACACATAAATATGAACGCAACTCTTTTTCATGGAACTAAGGACAGATGAAACAAGAAAGCCAAATCTGTTGAGCAAGAACAGGACTTGAATCTTACACACTAAATCAATCAGTGAGAAAGACTCTCCTGCAGTTCTGCTTGGGTTTCCAAGTAATGATAACTTGGGGTCTTCAAAGAATATCTTCTGGGGCTTCCTGGTTTTTTACTTTATAAAGAACACTTCCTCAGGTTGGGGTTGTGACTCACTGGAATAGAACTTACCTAGCACTTGTGAGGCACTTGGTTCCATCCTCAGCACCACATAAAAATAAAATAAATAAATTAAAGGTATTGTGTCCATCTACAAATGAAAATACTTTTAAAAAGAACACTTTCTCTTCTAGTGGATTTTATCAGGAAAATTTTTTAAAAGCCCTAATATAAATATCATAGCTCTACATGTGAACCCTGAGATGTATTGCACAACCCTAACAATTTACAAACCTAACCAATAATACTCACCTCTATTTCTCACACATAGTTGCCATTCATTTGCACAAATATTGTCCAGGGTTTTGCTAATCGTGTTGCTGGAGTTCCTGTATTTCATGGCAGATATGCCTGCAGGACTGACTTCTGCTGGTGATGGTTTTGCCTTTCCTGAGACGCCAGACATTTCCCCCAATTGCTTTTCATAGATTTTCTCCACAAGTAGTGCTACAAGATAGAGGGTGCTGCCTTTATGATCCTCAGTCCCAAACAAATTTGCTTGAAGTACAAACAGTGTCACCACCCAGATCTGCTCTGTGCATTTTTACATTAGTGAATAGAAGGATGAGTAGCATCAATTGTGAAGCTGAGTTATGTGATAATGACAAACCAAAGTATGTGAGGCTCCACATCCATAGCTCAGTGGTAAGTCAGAGGATTTCCCTGTCATGTCATCCCTAAGAGAGACAAAAACTGACGCTCACACTGGACATGAAGAAACAGATGTGTGCTCCCTTCACTTTTCCTTCCTTCAGACTACTCACCAGAAGGTCCTAAGAGTCCAACTTGAAGTGGGGTCAACAGAGGTATTTCCTGCTCCTGTAATTCTCTCAACTTCTTTTCTGACCACCAGATGATGTCCACTACCTGAGCAGTTAACACTAGTTTTGGTAACATGTATAATGATGCATGTATCATTCAGCTGCCCATGATTTTGGCTATGGCAGGATGGCACAATATCTGACATAGCTGCTTCCTTGATTCAGATAATTAGGAAAGTCGTAACTCTGAGGATTCCACCAGTTCTCACTATCACCTGTAACAAAACAAATATATATTTTTTTACATTTCTTTTTTGCTTCCCTTTTGATCTGTTTTTCTCATATGCTTATTTGATCCATCCTTCCTCTTACAATATATGGGTTTTTCAAATGTGAACTATTTCATAAATTTATGCTAGATTCACTGTTATTTATATGTCCTTACACACAGAATATCTAGTCTAGGGGCAGATTGATTTCTTCAGTGAGTTAAGTGAAATATTATTGCCTTGCACAAGATGGTATTCAGGAACCAAACTGGAAGCATCATTCCTAGTATCATTTATTGAGAATTGTTTCTCAAATTACTCCACTGATTACAGAGAGCTTTTCTTTTGTCCCCTCATTTTCTAAACTCTATTGTGCCAGGCATAATCACAATGGGGAACAGCTGGGAAGGGATGGACCACAGGATTCTCTTAGCTCATCTTTGTGAATGGTTCACATTCCCAGGATGCTTTCTAACAACAATAATACATCAGCATCAAAATAAATATAGACCTTTCTTTACTATAATACTATGATATATTTACATAATTAAATCATATATAGATGATATGCTTAAACCTGGAGATAGAAATATGCATAGAAGAATATTTTTCTGTGGTTCCTCATGGCACCACATAAAGGAAGGTTAGGTGTTTTTAGGATTACATCAAAATGTGTTCCTTTCTGTTATGGATATATTAAGAAAAAGTGTAAGCTTTTTCTGTTTCTCATATAGGAATTCACTTTCAGAAAACAATTTTCAAATTGTTTTAAGGCATTGAACAAACAAATCCATTAATTCCTGAATATGATTGCAAATTCATTGCATCTCCACCCTCCCATTTGTCATTTCTCCTGTTTGTAGGAATGCAGATTCCTCAGTCACACTGAACTTAATAAAATTCAAAGGTATTGAGACACAGGTCATTAACACATGTCATTCAATGCTTGGTTTTTGTAAGGCTCGAGTTTTAAAATGAATTGAAGAAGATCATGTATATTCCATAAAAAATATGATAGAATGAATTTTTTGATTTGTTTTCTTTCAGAAAACACATTTTTTTCTTTTTTGGTGAGAGAAGGCAATTTCAAATTTTTTTTTTTTTTTTTTTGGTGGTGGTAACAGGAATTGACACAGGGTGCTGAACCACTGAACCACACCTACAACCCTTTTAATTATTATTTTTTTTATTTTGAGGCAGAGATTCTATAATTTGCTTATGGCCTTGCTAAGTTATGGAGGCTGGCTTTGAACATACAATACTGATGTCTGAGAATCCTTGGCGTGTTCAATTACAGGCATGTGCCACTTTGCCTGGCCTAATATAATTTTCAAATGTTATTTTTTACATAGTAACATGGATCCACATATACTATAAAAACACACATTAAAATTTTAAAATACATGAAGTAAATTTGTAAGAATGGGCATATGCCATGTATTTGTACATGAATATCACAAAATAAGACAGCTGTATCCCAGTGATCAAATGTGACCCATAAAAGCTTGACCACATATGAAAATTTGATTTATATCTTTATATCATTTTTTTAGGATTACCATGGGAGATGACACCAAAACACTGAATGAGTAAAGGAAGAACATTGTTTTAATTTACCTGGTCATTACTTTTGGAAAATATTGTCTTATCCCACTAGTGTTAGAGAGATATTATTTTTTTTCTTTTTTTTTTTTTTACTTTTCACAAACATTGCATGTTGGAATTCATGTGCTTAAGCTGAAAACGTTGATGACAGAGAAGCCAAAAACAAAATCTTCTGAGATCTACAAAAACAATGGAATGAAATAGACAGTGAATAAGGAGTTCCAAAAAAAGTTAAGAGGAAAACTCAGGTTTTATAGTATAATAAGGTGATTAAAGTCTATAATTATTTCTTATTCAATTCAAAATAACCAGAGATAACTTTGCAGGTTTCAACATAAAAATGATAATATTTGAGAGGAAAAGTTCCGCCGCAGCCGCCAACGCCGCCGCCCCACCAGAGACACCGATCACGGCGGCGGTGGCAGCAGCAGCAGCAGCAGCAGCAGCAGCAGGGAGGAGGAGAGGCAGCAGCGGGGGGAGGACAGCAAGGCCGAAGGTGCCCAGCGCTGCCTCCTCCACACCCCCCGCAACAGTGCTGGCGACAGATATTTAAAAAAATGGATTTGACCAACCCTGGACTTATTCTACTGCAACAGTTAAACGCTCAGCGAGAGTTTGGTTTCCTGTGTGACTGCATGTTGCAATCGGCGATGTGCACTTTGAGGCAAACAGATCATTTCTTGCTTCATTCTCCAATTATTTTAAGATGTTGTTTGTCCATCAGACCAGTGAGTGTGTCCATTTAAACCAACTGACATACAGCCTGTCATCTTCAGGTACTTTTTGCATTTGATGTACAGTGGAAAGATGGCGCCTCAGTTGATTGATCCCGTTCTCTTAGACCAGAGGATCATGTTTCTGCATGCGTACCCACTGATCCAGGAAGCCAGCCTCGCCAGCCGAGGCACCTTTTCTCATCCTGACCAAGTCTTTCCACTGGCCTCTTCATTGCATGGCATTCAGATCGCAGATCACCAGCTGAGACAAGCCACCAAGATTGCCTCCGCACCTGAGAATCTTGGGCGAGAACCAAGACCACGGAACTCCAAGATGAACCAGGAACAGGCGCCTGAGGCTTCACAGCTGTCTCAGCTGACATCCAACCTGACCCAGGTGAATCGGACAAACATGACTCCCTCGAACCCTCTGCAGACCTCACTGTCTCCAGAACTCTTCTCCACTCCTGTCCCTCCCCCTCCTCCCGGGGAGGAGACCAATCTGGAAGCCGCTTCCTCCCACAAGCAGCTTGCTTCCCTCAGCATTGCCCACGACAAGCCGAGCATTATGAAGAGGAAAGCAAGCTTCCCAAAGTACTATGCCTGCCACCTGTGTGAGCGGCGCTTCACCGTGCAGAGCAGCCTGCAAGAGCACCTCCAGATTCACATGGGAGTGCGCTTCGCATCCAGCCAGCAGGGGGAAAGCCGCATCCCCTTGTTGCTCTGCAGCAATGCAGCTGACCTTGGGAAAAATGCCATGGAAGTGCCTGAAGCGGGGATGATCAGTAACAGTGAGCTGCAGCACATCTCAAATTCCCTGATCATAGATGGGCAGCAGCAGTCGGAAACCCCGCCTCCCCTCAGACATCTCTGACATCTACAACCTGGAGCAGGACTACCACGAGAGGGAGGTGAAGAGGCGGAAGTACGAGTGCACCATATATGCATGCAAATTCATCCAGAAAAGCCACTGGAGGAAGCATATGTACATAAACACCGGGAAGCCTTTCAAGTGTAGCACTTGTGACAAGAGCTTTTGCTGGGCCAACCAGGCTGCCCAGCAGGTGTGCCTCAACCAGAGCATCGACACCTACACCATGGTGGGCAAACAGACTCTGGAACTCTGCACATTTGAGGAAGGAAGTCAGATGGACAACATGTTGGTGCAAACCAACAAACCCTACAAGTGCAACTTGTGTGACAAAACGTTCTCAACCCCCAAAGAGGTCGTCAAATGCTCATGCCAAAACCAGAAGTCGGACGTGTTTGCCCTAGATGAGGGGCAGTCCATTCTGTTGGGCAGTGTGGACTCAAAAGTAGCAGAACCTGACCACCCAGTGTTAGCGTCCCTCAAAAAGTAACAGGAAACCATGTTACTAGACTGAATGTTGCTTGTCTTTTTAGAAACTGTCATTTTTAGAAACTCTCTTCCTTCCCTTTCCCCAGCCCAGAACCACAGTTCAGACTCTGACACACACAGGTTCCTGTTCCTCTTCCTCTTCCTCATCTCCCCATCCCAGCCCAACCTCTGGAAAGGCTTTGTGCATTATAAACCTGGAATATATTTACTTTAAATCAGGGGATATTGGAAAGATAATGGTCAGTAGTACTTATAAACTTAAATAGATTTTGAGAAGTTTTAGACTGTTTTAAAGCATACATGGAACTAATTAAGGGTTTGTAACAAAACAAAACAATGATAATATAATTTGGTAAGCTAAAATTATGACTTTCCCTGGATAATGAATCTTCCTTCTCAGAAAAACAGTGTCAGAAAATACAGCACGCTTCTTCGAGACAAAGCTGTGCTCTGTAATATGCAAAACCTAGAAGGTATGGGAAAACATTAAACCCAAGAAAATGTTTTTAGTATTTATCCTCTAGGTGTCTTGTTTCAGAATGCACCCTTTGAGATTATGTCCAGTTATTAGAAATCACTAGTTAAGAAATCTGCTTCAATAAAACAGAAAAAGTAATAATGTGATGGCAATCTTAATTTTTGGATAAAACATAACAAGCTGTGACTTTGTGTGTTTGTAAGAGAAAATGTGAATACTTGCTATAACAGGTGAACTAATGCACATGCCTTAGCTAAGTGCTGGCTTCTTTCCAAGTTGAACAACAAAATGCTGTATTTTAGTGTCTGGCAGATTTGTTAAAAGTCAGATTTGAAAGTACTATCGATTGTCTTTTGGAATAGAAAATGACTTGCCATTTTCTAGCAGTTGCCAGTGAAAATTTGTTTCAGTACCAACCAGCTGCTTTTAAATCAATGTGTATACCGCAGGGAAAAGGCTATTGGAGTATGAGTCTCACAGTGCAGGTGTGAGCAGGAGATGTAACTTTATTGAAAGTCATTGCTAGTACTTCACCAGCAACATTCACTGAAGTACCTAAAATGGCAAAGAGAAATCAGGACAAAATTGAATTTGTCATTTGGAGAAAAACTTGATTTTGATGTATATTCTTGGATTTTTAGGTTTTATTTTTCTCCTAACATTGAAATTTTGTCCACTTGTCTCAAAGCAGTATAAGTTATCCATTAATCTCCCCATAGGCCAAAAGAGGATGAGTGGTCTCACAGGACAAAATATGAATCAGAAGTTAAAACCAAAGAGGATGGTATGAGGGAGAATAGTCAAGAGCTATACTGTATGTACATGTTAAAAACTGAATATCCCATCATCCTATTGCATTTATAGTTGAGGTCTCATATTTGTAAGTTTTTATACATCCTTTCATTGAATAAACATTTAATTAAATGGGAAAAAATGATAATATTTGAAAAGAAGAAAATTACCCTACTTTGATCACTACACACTGAATACATGTGTCGAATTTTAATGTGGGATCCCAATTTAAAAAAAAAATAGTAGCTTTGGATTAAAAATGAAACAAAAACAAACAGTCCAATGTTTTAACCAAGCATTGACATCACTATGAATTTTTAAATAGTATCCCATGTTCATGAATATGTAAGCTTTCTCATTTCTCTTTGTATCATGCCATGTAGATCTACATGATCCAAAGAGATGGAAATGAATTAGTATTAAATATTATTTTTTGTTGATTGATACTTTTAATTTGTACCTGCAAAGAGTTTAAAGTACATACACACTATTATAGACATTTGAATTAAAACACAAACGTGATGTGTATATAAAATAAAATATTAAATTTCTGTATTAGGTTCATGGGATTCTGAATAGAAAAATTGCTTACTTCATGAGATGAAAATAAGATTTCTTTTGAAGGTCCATCTTTCAGACTTGAGTAAAATGATTTTTCTTTATTGAAAAACTTATAATACAATGATTCTGAATCTATTTTACCTATGATTTTAATTACCACTCCAATTCCAGATAGCATAGTAAAAAACATTAGAATATGTCTTACTAATATTTGATAATTGATTTTGGCTCATTTAGGACAGTTATTGTGGTGATGATAACAGCAGGTATGTAAGATGGATAGTGGGATCCATAGACAATCATAATATCCACCAAAGGTCTTGGTACACATATTGCTAAAATGTTCTAGTATTATGGAACTTTTTTAAGGCAAAACCTCTGAAGGTACCTGTCTGATGCAATGCATAATTAAAACATAATGACCCATATTTCCTGAGGTTATTATAGGTCATAAATGCTTCCATATTTAGTATTTCATCCTCCTTTACATATAATACCTCTAGAACACAGGTAATGGAACTGCCTGCATTTTATAGATGATGATCAGAATTTAGCCTCATAGACTGCTCAGGGTCACAATTGAACCCCATGGAGGACCACAGATGGAAATTCAAACAATGTGTCCTAGAGTGTGTACCTCTCAATGTTGGTTCAACTGATGTATTAAAATTATTAACTCTGAAAATAAACCAGAATAAAGGCAGCACTGAAATAATATAATTATGTACACAATTACTCCATTGATATTTATTTCTTAGAGTTAGAATTCCCCACTATTATGGAATCTTCCCAATTTAATTCATCAGATTGTTGAAATTCCAAAATATACGTGAGACTTCATCAAGTAGTCGAGTCCTTGCCTCACATACTTGAGGCACTGGGTTCAATCCTCAGCACCACATAAATAAATAAAATAAAGGTATTGCATCCATGTACAAAAACACCCCAAAAAATTAAAAAAGAGAGAAGATGAAAAACAAGTAAGATACTACCCCAGAAAACTTCAAGATGAAATTATAATCAAGAACTGTTCTCAATAATTTATGGTAATTCTGAATGGATAAGAAAGCTGGTGAACAGTGGGAGCCCAACAATTATTATGTAATCCAGACATGATTTAGTAATAATAGGTAATGACATATAGAGAATGTCAGAGAGACTTGAGCACTGAAGTGGAAATAGGGTGCATTGGGTGAATCCATATTTCCTGATGGTTATAGTATAATCTGTGATTCATGAAGTTGATACTATTTGAAATAAAGAGTTCATCTTTATTTTTTCCAGAGATATATGAGAGTCCTTGCTCAAAAGATGCAAAAGACCAACTACATAATTTTACTTGCATAAGAAATGCACTTTTCTCTGAAGTCAGCCTTGGTATCTCAGCCAACACCATCCTTCTTCTGTCTCTTCACATTTATTCTCCAGCACAGGCTCAAACTCATCAACCTGATCTTTGGTCACTAGGCCCTAAGGGATGCTGATAATTTTGTGGTATACCTGTACAAATTTTCTGTGTCTCAGGACTTTAGGAAAGACATCAAATGTAAATCATTTATATACTTGTAAATGATTTTTGAAAAGTTTTTCATTTGTGTCACCTACCTGCTGATGCCCTGCAGGCCATTACCCATAGCCCCAGAACTTTGCCAGCTTCTTTTTGGCAAAATTTAAACATAATTCCCCACATCAGAACCTCTGTTTCATCCTCTTTGTGGGGATCTTGTACATGTCCTTGAGTGTTCCCTTCTTATACTCTTCTACCTCTACTTTAATGTGACCTTACATGATCTTATATTTAATACTGACTCTTGCATGATTTTACAAGTAAGTTACTTTCTAATAATTTATTTTTTGTATTAGGTTTACTCTGGGACGTGTTTCTTATAGAAACCATGGTCCTCTCATGTGCATACATTGTGGCTGTATCATTTGGGCATAAAATGCACATCCAAAATCTTCAGAGCACCAGTCTGTTTCCAAAATCATCCTCTGTACCAAGGGTCATCTGGACCATCCTTCTGCTCATCAGTTTCTTTATGCTTATGTACTGTTTGCATTGCAACTTCTCCTCAAGAAGTATGTGGAAAGAACACTGTTGTTATATTCAGGTGATTGTGACCAATGGCTATGGAACAACCTGTCCTTTTTTTTAAATTTATTTTTATTGTAAACACATTGGATACATATTGTTTCTGTTTGTACATGGAGTAACAGCATACCATTTGTGTAATCATACATTTACATAGGGTAATGATGTTTGATTCATTCTGTTATTTTTTCCTTCCCCCCCACCACACCCACCCCTCTTTTCCCTCTATACAGTCCCTCCATCCTCCTTTCTTGCCCCGTCACTCCCCATTATGTGTCATCATCCACTTATCAATGAGATCATTCGCCTTTTGGGTTTTTGAGATTGGCTTATCTAACTTAACATGATATTCTCCATTTCATCCATTTGCCTGCAGATGCCATAATTTTATTATTCTTTATAGCTCAGTAATATTCCATTGTGTGTGTATATATATATATATATATATATATATATATATATATATACCACAGTTTCTTTATCCATTCATCAATTGATGAATGGTTCCACAGTCTGGATATTGTTAATTGAGCACTATGAACATTGATGTGGCTGTATCGCTGTAGTATGCTGATTTTAAGTCCTTTGTGTATAGGCCGAGGAGTGGGATAGCTGGATTAAAGGGTGGTTCCATTCCAAGTTTTCTAAGGAATCTCTATACTGCTTTCCAGAGTGGCTGTACTAACTTGCAACCCCACCAGCAAAGTATGAGTGTACCTTTTTCCCCACATCCTCGCCAACACCTATTGTTGCTTGTATTCTTGATAATCGCCATTCTAATTGGAGTGAGATGTAATCTTAGTGTAGTTTTGATTTGCATTTCTCCTATTACTAAAGATGGTGAACATTTTTTCATATTTGTTGATTGCTTGTAGATCTTCTGTGAAGCGTCTGTTCGTATGCTTAGCCCATTTGTTGATTGGGTTATTTGTATACTTCTTGTAGTTTTTTGAGTTCTTTATATATTCTGGAAATTAGTGCTCTATCTGAAGTATGAGTGGCAAAGATTTTCTCCCACTGTGTAGGATCTCTCTTTGCATTACTGATACCAACTTGTCCTTTGCTGCTGATATTTACCGGAAAACAAATTAACTTCTTGAAATCTTTGTTGGGAAAATAGCACATATTTAACTACTGATGGTGGATAAGTTTTCCTAACATGCTGATACACTATTTTCTAAACAATGAAACATGGCATAGAACATAGGCTCTCTGGGTTAAGTGAATGTGGGTGTATACATGTTTGGTTCAATTTGTTTACTTTGAGATATGTGAATATCATAGAAATATCAATCCTGTAGCTTTTTGTGATAAGACAAGGGCCCAAAATATCTGTTTGATTTCAGCATGTGATTTATATAAGGTGGATTTCAACTTCATTGTCTAGAATAGCCATTTTGAAATACATTGAGGGTGTACAGCACTTCATAGTAATTGCTTCAATCAACTGTATTTTGACCAAATAATATGCCAACACTTATTGTCATGAATTATATACCCAATCCAACAACTGTACTTTTATTTATCTGCTGAAAAGAATTGAAATCAGGGACACAAGTTATCTTATATATACCAGTACTCATATTAGTATTATTAAGGATGGGCCATGGTGGAAACAACCCAATGTCAAAAAGCATATAAATGTATAAACTAAACATGGCATGGGCATCCCATGGAATATTATTTAACCTGGAACTAAAAATTAAATGCATGAGGGAATACTTCATAAGCCTTGAGGACATTATTGCAAGTGAATTTTCAGTTACAGAAGAATCAATGCTGGTACTGACATAGTCATCCAGTTGTAGAGTGCTTGCCTAGCATGTGTGAGACATTGAGTTCCATCCTCAGCTTTAAATAAAAATAAATAAAATAAGGGTATTTTGTACTCCAAAAATTTTTTTAAATGAACAAATACTCTTAGACTCTAATGTAGAAGAGGGAACCAAAAGTAGAAACTTAAGGAGATGGATAATAGACTGGCAATGGTCAGGGCAGAGGAAGATGGTCAGGGGTAGCTCCACAGGGATAGTTTGAGAAGAAGAGAAAGTGCTGGAGATGGATGGTGATCATTTTCAAAATAGTATGAATGTACTTACTGCCTCTTATCTGTACTCTTAAAAAGCATTAAAATGGTAAATTTTGTTAAGTAAACCTTACCCCCCCAAAAATTTCCAAGGACTTTCATTATGTTAAGTGAAATATATCTGATATAGAAGAACAAACATCACACGTTCTCATGAATTTTTAGGAAGTAATAAGGAAATGTAGCAGAACAGAACAGGATAGTGATCATCAGAGAACAGGAACATCACGGAGAAGATAGATCAAAAGAGTTCAGTGAGGGGCACCAAGAAGGGAGTGGAAGAATCCTTCAGGTACTTCTTTGGCAAAGTATTGTAACTATTGTTATAGAACAACCTAAAATGTGTTTCAAAATGAAATTTGTGACACATAAAAATAATTAACAGTCGAAGAGACAGAAATACTTATTACTATGATCTGATTAGTACAACTTGTATACATATACTGAATTACCATAATGTACCCCATAAAAGTGGAATTAAAAACATGTCATTAAAAGGAGTTTCCAGGGACTTTTTAAACAGCTGTGAAAAAGAGCCTCTAAAATATAAAGATTTTACATATCATGATTCTAAGATACCAAAACATTGTTTTCTAACAGTTTCAATGCCTTTTAGTGAATTGGGTCCAAAATTTACCCCAAGGGATTAAACTGGGCAATCATTAATCACTAAGCCACATCCCCAGTACTTTTTTTTTAATTGTAAACAAATGGGATACATGTTTCTGTTTGTATATGGTGTAAAGACATACCATTTGTGTAATCATAAATTTACATAGGGTAATGTTCTTTGATTCATTCTGTTACTTTTTCCCTTCCCCCCACCATTCCTAACCCTCTTTTCCCTCTATACAGTCCTTCCTTCCTCAATTCTTGCCCCCTCCCTAACCCTATCTCTAACTCTAACACTAACACATCCCACTCCCCTATTACGTGTCATCATCCACTTATTAGCGATATCATTTGTCCTTTGGTTTTTTGAGATTGGCTTATCTCACTTAGCATGATATTCTCCAATTTCATCCATTTGCCTGCAAATGCCATGATTTTATCATTCTTTATGGCTGAGTAATATTCCATTGTATATATATACCATAGTTTCTTTATCCATTCATCAATTGAAGGACATCTAGGTTGGTTCCATAATCTGGCTATTGTGAACTGAGCAACTATGAACATTGTAGTGGCTGTATCTCTGTAATATGCTGATTTTAAGTCCTTGGGGTATAGGCCAAGAAGTGGGATAGCTGGGTCAAATGGTGGTTCCATTCCAAGTTTTCTAAGGAGTCTCCACACTGCTTTCCAGAGTGGCTGCACTAATTTGCAGCCCCACCAGCAATGTATGAGTGTACCTTTCTCCCCACATCCTCGCCAACACCTGTTGTTGCTTGTATTCTTGATAATCACCATTCTAATTGGGGTGAGATGGAATCTTAGGGTGGTCTTGATTTGCATTTCTCTTATTACTAGAGATGTTGAACATTTTTCCATATGTTTGTTGATTGCTTGTCGATCTTCTTCTGTGAAGTGTCTATTCATTTCCTTAGCCCATTTGTCGATTGGATTATTTGCATTCTTGGTGTAGAGTTTTTTGAGTTCTTTATAGATTCTGGAGATTAGTGCTCTATCTGAAGTATGATTGGCAAAGATTTTCTCCCACTCTGTAGGCTCTTTCTTCGCATTGCTGATAGTTTCCTTTGATGAGAGAAAGCTTTTTAGTTTGAATCTATCCCAGTTGTTGATTCTTGCTTGAATTTCTTGTGCTATGGGAGTCCTGTTGAGGAAATCTGGTCCTAAGCTGACATGTTGAAGCTCTGGACCTACTTTTTCTTCTATAAGATGCAAGGTCTCTGTTCTGATTCCGAGGTCCTTAATCCATTTTGAGTTTAGTTTCATGCATTGTGAGAGATAGTGGTTTAGTTTCATTCTGCTGCATATGGATTTCCAATTTTCCCAGCACCATTTGTTGAAGAGGCTATCTGTTCTCCATTGCGCATTTTTGGCCCTTTGTCTAGTATGAGAAAATTGTATTTATTTGGGTTTGTGTCCGTGTCCTCTATTCTGTACCATTGATCTACCTGTCTATTTTGGTACCAATACCATGCCGTTTTTGTTACTATTCCTTTGTAGTAGAGTTGAAGATCTGGTATTGCGATACCCACTGCTTCACTCTTTCTGCCAAGGATTGCTTTAGCTATTCTGGGTTTCTTATTCTTCCACATGAATTTCATAATTGTTTGCTTGAAGTCCACATTATCTGAAATGATGATGGATACTCCAGCTTTTTTGCTGAGTCCATGTGCATGGTATGTTCTTCCCCATCCTTTTACCTTTAGTCTATGGGTATCTCTTTCTATGAGGTGAGTCTCTTGCAGGCAACATATTGTTGGATCTTTCTTTTTAATCCAATCTGCCAGTATATGTCTTTTCACTGATGATTTCAGGCCATTAACATTCAGGGTTATTATTGAGATATGATTTGTATTCCCGGTCATTTGATTCATTTTTTAAAATTTTATTTATTTATTAATTTATTTTGACACAACTTGGTTCCTTCTTTATTTGACAATTCCTTTAGGATAATTTCTTCCTTTGCTGATTTGTTTCTTTGTTTTTTATCTCTTCCTCATGGAGTATTTTACTGAGAATATTCTGTAATGCTGGCTTTCTTTTTGTAAATTCTTTTAGCTTTTGTTTATTATGGGATGATTTTAATTCATCGTCAAATTTGAAGGTAAGTTTTGCTGGGTATAAGATTCTTGGTTGGCATCCATTTTCTTTCAGAGCTTGAAAAATGTTGTTTCAGGCCCTTCTAGCTTTTAGGGTCTGGATTGAAAAATCTGCTGATATCCGTATTTTTTTCCCCCTGAATGTAATTTGGTTCTTTTCTCTCACAGCCTTTAAAATTCTGTCTTTATTTTATATTTTCATTATAATGTGCCTTGGTGCAGGCCTGTTGTAATTTTGTGTATTTGGAGTCCTATAAGCCTTTTGAACTTGATTTTCCATTTCCTTCTTCAGATTTGGGAAATTTTCTGATATTATTTCATTGAATAGATTGTTCATTCCTTTGGTTTGTTTCTCTAAGCCTTCCTCAATCCCAATAATTCTCAAATTTGGCCTTTTCATGGTATCCCATAGTTCTTGCAGATTCTGGTCATGATTTCTTACCATCTTCTCTGTTTGTTCAACTTTGTTTTCAAGGTTAAATATTTTGTCTTCAATATCTGAGGTTCTGTGTTCCAGGTGTTCTATCCTATTGGTTATGCTTTCTATGGAGTTCTTAATTTAGATTATTGTTTCCTTCATTTCAAGGATTTCTGTTTCATTTTTTTTCAATATCTCTAACTCTTTATTGAAATGATCTTTTGTTTCCTGTATTTGCTCTTTTAACTGTCGATTGGTGTGATCATTCAATGCCTGCATTTGCTATTTCATCTCATCATTCAATGCCTGCATTTGCTCTTTCATCTCATCATTTGCTTCCCTGATCATTTTAATTATGTACATTCGGAACCCCTTTCTGTCATTTGTTCTGCCATGCTGTCATTGGATTTTATTGATGTAACATCTAGATTTGTTTGGTGCATTTTCTTCCCTTGTTTTCTCATATTGTTCAGGAATCAGTGGATCATTAAGATATTGCAGATTTCCTCTATTGACTTATAATGTCCCTAAAGATTGCTAGTATATCCCCTCTTAGCCTTCTGTACCCTGAAGTCTTGGAGGAAGTTGATAATGTGGTGCTTTACAAGGAAGCTGCCTCTCTAGGGGTGGTGACCCTCATGTGGGGTATATTCCCTGATAGTGGGCAGAGGTGCCTCCACTTGTTGACCAATGGTCATCCAAAGGGGAACTAGGCTGCGGGCTGAGGCAAGGCCTGTTTGTGCCAGTGTCTCTGGTTTTACTGTCCTTATGGGAAAACCTCACCTGGCAGGGAAGACTCACCCAGTGGGGAGGTCTCGCTGGTCAGTTCCCCTCCTAGAGGTTACCCTCAATCTACAACTACCACATGGGCTGGGCTGCCTTCCTATGCAACGTTCCCAGGGGCCTGGACCTACCTCCTGGGCCTGGGAGCCTCACCCTTCACAGATGAGTCTCCTTAGGCTGCCTCTCCTCAGAGAATCTGCTCACAGTCCTGGAACCTTCGCTACGCCCCTAGGCGTGTCTCTGTGTGACTCTTCCACCAAGAAGCTGCCTAGGTCCTGGGACCCTGCTCTGCACCTAATCGCCTGGCTATGCGGCCTCTCCTCTGAGCCGCCACCTGGAACCCTGTACAATAGCTCTGAGACCCAGAGACCCGCCACACACCTGTTCCTCTGGACAGCCACCCGGTGTTCAGATGCAGTCACTAGGAGTCCAAGCAACTCAGTTCGCCTCTCCTCCTCCCGCCAACAGCCTGTAGCCCTAGGCAGTCACTCCGAGTCCAAGTGACTCGCCCTGTCCTCCTTCTCCTCGGGGTAGCCCCCCGGGTGTTCAGGAGCGGTCGCTCAGAGACCAAGGGACCCACCACACTCCTCCTCCAGGCAGGCCACCGGTGTTCAGGAGCGGTCGCTTTGAGTCCAAACAAGTCACCACTCACCTCCTCCTCTGGCAACCACCTGTACCTCTGATGCAGACACTCCTAGACCAATTGACCCACCGCGCTCCTCCTCTTCCTCCAGGCAGCTGCCCAGTGTTCAGAAGTGATCCCTCTGAGTCCAAACAGCTCCCCACACACCTCCTCCTCAGGCAGCTGCCCGGAGCCCCAGTGGTTGCTCCGAGTCCAAGTGCTGTGCTGAGCAGCCACCTCTATGATGATCCCAGTTGTCCATGTTTACCGCTCCAGCAGGGGAGGGGCGTCTTGCTGGGCAGCTCTACTTCACAAAGTTCCCTGCATTCTGGGACTACCGCCCCATCTGGAGCACCTCCCCAACAGGATAGAATCACCCAGCGGCTTTGAGTTGGTCCCAAGTCTTTCACTATCTCCTCTTTTGAATCCTGCATCCTGGAGCAACATGAAATGCAGCCGCCCTATAGTCCGCCATCTTTAAACCCCTCCCAGTCTTTTTGATTTCAAGTTTTTTTTTTTAATTTTGGGACAGTGTCTCAAAAGCTGCTTAGACCCTAGCTGATTCTTTGAGGCTTGCTTCAAACTTATGATTCTCCTGTCTCTATCTCCCAAGTAGCCATAATTAAAGGTATGTACCCCCTCACAATCTATCCAATGTAGAAGGAGGAATTTTTGTTCCATAACAAAAATTCAGCTGTTCAGTTAAGCAGCAATCAGTGCCTCTCAGCCTTTCAAGGGAGTATATATTGCCTTAGGTAGCAACATTCTCTTCATTTTCTGATAGTGTTTCACATGAAATTGAAATGTCAAATTCCAATTGTACACATGGAAAATTACTGGCCTTGATAATTCATGCTATGTAAAATATGAATTTGTATTATTCTTTTACTTATAATACATAATCAAAGAAGAAGTTTACCAACACTATATAATGGGAAACAGCAAATTAAGCCCACTTATAAATATGCACAAAATTCAAACCTTCCAACATTAAATGGTGACAAGAATAAGGAGCAACAGGAAATCTCCACATTCCTAGTAGACTCAAAAAATATTTTGGTGGTTTCTTACAAAATTGCACACAGGTTTATCTATTTCACAAAAATCACATTATTAGTTGTTAACCAAAGGATTTCAAAGCTTATGTCCACACAAACCTAATACAAATGTCCTTAGTTACCTCTTTTATGATAACCAAGAACCAAAAGCAATCAGCTCACCATTTATGAAACTTTTCCTGTTATTAATAAAAAACCTGATACATTCATACAATGGAATATTGCTTAGCAAATTTTTAAAAGGCTAAAAATAAAGGAGACTTATAAAGGAAAGTACCTGGTGTGAAATGCCAATCTGGGAATTCCATCTTTATGATGTTCTGGAAAAGGCAAAACAAAAGAGGTTAAAAACATTTGTGGTGGAAGAATCAGGATCTTGTGGGTGCTGAATCTATTCTGTATGATTCTGTAATGGTGGATATTGAGAACTACCCTTTTGTCATAAAAAACACAATGGTACAACTTTTTAAGAATTGTATCAATATAGGTAACCTTATATTGGTGTAGCAAGGGCAAAAAATTTATCAAAGATATGGAAGATGTAGATAACAAGGGAACTTCTATGCAGGAAGACCTATGAGAACTTTGTAATATATGTTATTTTTTCTGTAAAATAAAAAGTATCCCAAAAAATCACATTAATTACAACAAGCAGACCATACTCAGAGGTTTGCAACCTCAGCCATGACCGAACTCATGACCAGGACTCACCCAGTGAGAGATCACTTTGTGGTGAGAAGAAAAGATTCACAACTCTCATGTCTTTAATGTGTTTCCTTTTGCCGTTTCTTTTGTCCTTCTCTAACAATACTTAAACCAAATTCATTTTAAAGATTTTTACTGTCTGGACATGGTGGCTCATTCCTGTAATCCCAGGGGCTCAAGAGGCTGAAAAACCTGGTCTCTAAAAATAATGGTGGGGGGGGGCGGGGATCCAAGTTGGTGAACTAGAGGGTGACTACATCTCCCATTGCTCCAGAACTCAAGATTCAAGAAGGGGAGGTATTGAGAGACTCAGTCCAACATAGAGCAGCAGGGTGAGTTTCTCCCACCTGGTGAAATTCACCCCGGTCTGCAGGCCCAGACAGTTGGCAGCATCTCAGAGAAGGGCAGCAAGAGTCTTCCCCAAGCAGTGCTGCTCCCTAGGGCAGCAGGCACAATCCACAGCCAGCTTCTAGGAGCAGACCTGCCCAGTGAGAGCTTATCCACACAGAGCTCATCCCAAGTCCCTGGCTCAGCTGCAGGCTGTGGAGGCAGGTGGCTTCCAGGACCAGTGCAGAGCAGTGAGAGGATTTCCTGAGCAGCCCAGCTCCCTCTGGTGGTGGCAGGCCCTGTCAACAGCCAGCTTCTAGGAGCAGGACGCCCTACTGAGAGGATTTCCACACCAAAGCAGACCCTAGCCCTCTACCCAGTATCGGGCTTGGGGCAGCTTTCTTCACAAGCACTGCATTATCAAGTTCCTCCGAGAATTCATGCTACTGAAGGGAGGTGATAAACTGGAAATCTACAGGGACACTATAAGCCAATAGAGGAAATCTGCAATATCTCAGAGTCCCACTGATATCTGACCAATATGAGAAAACAAGGGAAGAAAATGTCCCAAACAAACCTAGATACTATATCAATAAAACCCAATGACAGCACAGCAGAAGAAATTTCAGAAAGGGAGTTCAGAGTGTACATAATTAAAACAATCAGGGAAGCAAACGAGGAGATGAAAGAGCAAATGAAGGCATTAAATGATTGCACCAATCAACAGTTGAAAGAGTAAATACAGGAAGCAAAAGATCATTTCAATAACGAGTTAGAGATACTGAAAAACAAACAAACAGAAATCCTTGAAATGAAGGAAACAGTAAATCAAATTAAAAACACCATAGAAAGCATAACCAATAGAATAGAACACCTGGAAGAGAGAACCTCAGATATTGAAGACAAAATATTTAATCTTGAAAACAAAATTGACCAAATAGAGAAGATGGTAAGAAACCATGAACATTATAGTCTTACAGGACTAGAAATATACAAAATTACAACAGACCCGCACCAAGGCATATTATGAAATTACCTAACATACAAAAAAAGACAGAATTTTAAAGGCTGTAAGAGAAAAGAATCAAATTACATTCAAGGGGAAACCAATAAGAATTTCAGCAGATTTTTCAATCCAGACCCTAAAAGCAAGAAGGGCCTGGAACAACATTTACCAAGCCCTGAAAGGAAACGGATGCCAACCAAGAATCTTATACCCAGCAAAACTCACTTTCAGATTTGATGATGAAATAAAATCCTTCCATGATAAACAAAAGCTAAAAGAATTTACAGAAAGAAATCTGGCATGACAGAACATTCTCAACAAAATATTCCATGAGGAAGAGATGAAAAACAACGATGCAAATCAGCAACAGGAGGAACTAGCCAAAAGGAATAGCCAAATAAAGGAGAAACCAAATCATGTCAAAAAACAAAAATGAGTCAAATGACAGGGAATACAAATCATATCACAATAATAACCCTGAATGTTAATGGCCTGAACTCATCAATCAAAAGACATAGACTAGCAGATTGGATTAAAAAGAAAAAGCCAACAATATGCTGCCTGCAAGAGACTCATCTCATAGTAAGAGATACTCACAGAATAAAGGTGAAAGGAAAAAAATACCATGCACACGGACACAGCAAAAAAGCTGGAGTATTCATCATCATTTCAGATAATATGGACTTCAAGCCAAAACTAGTCAGAAGGGATAAAGAAGGACATTACATACTGCTTAAGGGAAGCATAAATCAGCAAGACATAACAATCATAAGTATCTATTCCTTAACCATTGGTTCATTCATGTATGTCAAACAAATCCTTCTCAATTCCAGAAATCAAATAGACTACAACCCAATAACTAGGCGATTTTAAAACACCTCTCTCACCACTGGAGAGATCTTCCAAACAAAAATTGAATAAAGAAACCATAGATCTCTCAGTCGGTAGAGTGCTTACCTTGCAAGCACAAGGCCCTGGGTTCAATCCCCAGCACCCAAAAAAAAAAAAAAAAAAAGAAACCATAGATCTCAATACACAATCAATAATTTAGACTTAACAGACATATAGAGAATATACCATCCAACAAAGAACGAATACACTTTCTTCTCAGCAGCACATGGATCCTTCTCTAAAATAGGCCATATATTATGCCACAAAGCTAATGTTGGCAAATACAAGAAGATAGAGATACTACCTTGTATTCTATCAGATAATAATGGATTGAAATTAGAAATAAATGACGGAATAAAAAACAGAAACTTGTCCAACACCTGGAGATTAAATAATACACTATTATATGATGAATGGATAACAGAAGACATCAGGAGGGAAATAAAAATATTCTTAGAAGTAAATGAGAACAAAGACACATCATATCAAAATCTCTGGGACACTATGAAATCAGTACTTAGAGGAAGATTTATTTCATGGAGTGCACTCAACAAACGAAGAAAAAATCAACAAATAAACAACTGAACACTACAGCTCAAAACCCTAGAAAAAGAGGAGCAGACCAACACCAAAAGTAGTAGAAGACAGGAAAGAGTTAAAATCAGCAACGGAATCAACAAAATTGAAACAAAAGAAACAATCAAAAAAATTAACAAAATAAATAGTTTGTTCTTTGAAAAAATAAACAAAATTGATGAACACTTAGCCACACTAACAAGGAGAAAGAGAGAGAAAACTCAAATTACTAAAATTTGAATGAACAAGGAAATATCCCTACAGACACAAGTGAAATACAAAACATAATTAGAAGCTATTTTGAAAATCTATATTCCAACAAAACAGAAAACCTCAAAGATATCAACAAGTTTCTAGAGACGTATGAATTACCTAAACTGAACCAGGAGTACATACACAACTTAAATAAATCAATTTCAAGCAATGAAATAGAAGAGGTCATCAAAAGCCTACCAACAAAGAAACGTCTGGGACCAGATGGGTTCTCAGCCGAGAACAAAACCTTTAAAGAAGAGCTCATTCCAATACTCCTCAAAGTTTTCCATGAAATAGAAGAGGGAACCCTCCCAAACTCATTCTATGAAGCCAATATCACCCTGATGCCTAAACCAGACAGAGACACATCGAGGAAAGAAAATTTCAGACCAATATCCTTAATGAACATCGATGCAAAAATTCTAAACAAAATTTTAGCAAATCGAATCCAAAAATATATTAAAAAGATAGTGCACCACGATCAAGTGGGTTTTATCCCACGGATGCAAGGTTGTTCAACATCCAGAAATCAATAAATGTCATTCACCATATCAACAGACTTAAAGATAAGAATCACATGATTATTTCAATAGATGCAGAAAAAGTATTCGATAAAATACAGCATCCCTTCATGCTCAAAACACTAGAAAAAATAGGGACAGTGGGAACATTCCTTATCATTGTAAAGGCCATCTATGCTAAGCCCATGGCCAATATCATTCTAAATGGTGAAAAACTGAAAGCATTTCCCCCAAAAACTGGAACAAGGAAGGAATGCCCTCTTTCACCACTTCTGTTCAACATCATCCTTGAAATTCTAGCCAGTGCAATTAGACAAACCAAAGTAATTAAGTGGACATGAATAGGAAAAGAAGAAACAATCCATGATGAATGGGTAACAGAAGACATCAGGAGGGAAATAAAAAAATTCTTAGAAGTAAATGAGAACAAAGACACATCATATCAAAATCTCTGGGACACTATGAAATCAGTACTATCCCTGAGTTTGATAGTAGAAATCAAACTATCCCTATTCACTGATGACATGATTATATATTTACAGGAACCGGAAATTCCACTAGAAAATTTTAGAACTCATAAGTGAATTCAGCAACGTAGCAAGTTACAAGATCAATGCTCATAAATCCAATGCACTTTTATACATAAGTGATGAATCTTCTAAAAGAGAATTTAGGAAAACTACCCCATTCACAATGGCCTCAAAAATATAAAACACAAAAAATCAATCTCACAAAAATCGATCTCACAAAAGAGGGGAAAGACCTCTACAAAGAGAACTACAGAACACTAAAGAAATAAATTAAAGAAAATCTTAGAAGATGGAAAGATCTTCCATGTTCTTGGATAGGCAGAATTAATATTGTCAAAATGGCCATACTACCAAAAGTGCTATACAGATTCAATGCAATTCCAATTAAAATCCCAATGATGTACCTTACAGAAATAGAGTAAGCAATTATGAAATTCATCTGGAAGAATAAGAAACCCAGAATAGCTAAAGCAATCCTTAGCAGAAAGAGCGAAGCTGGGGGTATCGCAATACCAGATCTTCGACTCTACTACAAAGCAATAGTAACGAAAACGGCATGGTATTGGTACCAAAATAGACAGGTAGATCAATGGTACAGAATAGAGGACACGGACACAAACCCAAATAAATACAATTTTCTCATACTAGACAAAGGGGCCAAAAATAGGCAATGGAGAAAAGATAGCCTGTTCAACAAATGGTGCTGGGATAACTGGAAATCCATATGCAACCGAATGAAATTAAACCCCTATCTCGCACCCTGCAAAAAACTCAACGCAAAATGGATCAAGGACATGGGAAACAGACCAGAGACCCTTCATCTTATAGAAGAAAAAGTATGCCCAAGTCTTCAACATGTCGATTTAGGATCTGACTTCCTTAACTGGACTCCCATAGCACAAGAAATAAAACCAAGAATCAATAACTGGGATAGATTCAAACTAAAAAGCTTTCTCTCAGCAAAGGAAACTATGAGCAATGCAAAGATAGAGCCTACAGATTGGGAGAAAATCTTTGCTACTCATACTTCAGATAGAGTACTAATTTCCAGAATATATAAAGAACTCAAAAAACTCTACCAAGAGTACAAATAATCCAATCAACAAATGGGCTAGGAAATGAACAGATACTTCACAGACAAAGATCTGCAAGCAATCAGCAGATATATAAAAATGTTCAACATCTCTAGTAATAAGAGAAATGCAAATCAAAACTACACTAACATTCCATCTCACCCCAATTAGAATGGCGATTATCAAGAACACAAGCAACAACAGGTGTTGGCAAGGATGTGGGGAAAATGGTTCACTCATACATTGCTGATGGGGTTGCAAATTAGTACAGCCACTCTGGAAAGCAATGTGGAGATTCCTCAGAAAGGTTGGAATGGAACCACCATTTGACCCAGCTATCCCACTCCTTGGCCTATACCAAAAGGACTTAAAATCAGCATACTACAGCGATACAGTCACATCAATGTTCATAGCTGCTCAATTCACAATAGGCAGATAGTGTAACCAACCTAGGTGTCCTTCAATTGATGAATGGATAAAGAAACTATGTTATATATATATACAATGGAACATTACTCAGCCATAAAGAATTGTGAAATTATGGCATTTCAAGGCAAATGGATGAAATTAGAGAATATCATGCTAAGTCAGATAAGACAATCTGAAAAAAAAAAAGGACGTATGATCTCACTGAAAAGCGGATGATGACACATAATGGGGGGTGGGAGGGGTTAGGTTTAGGGTTAGGGTTAGGGTTAGGGAGGGGGACAAGAATGGAGGGAGGAAGGACTGTATAGAGGGAAAAGAGGGTTGGGAGGGGTGGGGGGAAAGGAAAAAAATAACAGAATGAATCAAACAACATTACCCTATGTAAATTTATGATTACACAAATGGTATGCCTTTACTCCATGTAGAAACAGAGAAACAACATGTATTATATTTGTTTACAATAAAAAAAGCGTACCCTTTCCAATTTCTGTCACAAGGATGTATCTGAATCTGATTTTGTTTAGAGGAGTATTTCTGTCACTTGAATATAATTCTGCCCTGGTCACTGTACCTAATTTTCAGATTTTTTTCCAAAACTGGACTTTTCATGTCTTGAAAATGAACAGATAAGTGTGAACACATCTCTTTTTCTTGGAACTAAGAACAGATGAAACAAGAAAGGCAAATATGTTGAGTAAGAAAGCAGGACTTGAATCTTACACACTAAATCAATCAGTGAGACAGGCTCTCGTGTAGTTCTGCTTGGGTTTCCAAGTAATAACTTGGGGTCTTCAAAGAATCTCTTCTGGGTCTTCCTGTTTCTTTACTTTATAAAGAACACTTCCTCATACTGGGCTTGTGTCTCACTGCATTAGGACTTGCCTAGCACTTGTGAGGCACTTGGTTCCATCCTCAGCACCACATAAAAATAAAATAAAATAAAGGTATTGTGTCCATCTACAAACAAAAATACTTTTAAAAAGAACACTTTCTGTTCTAGTGGATTTTATCAGGAAAATTTTTTAAAAGCCCTGATATAAATATTATAGCTCTACATGTGAACCCTGAGATGTATTGCACAACCCTAATAATTTACAAACCTCTATTAACCAATAATACTATCCTCTATTTCTCACACATAGTTGCCATTCATTTGTACAAATATTGTCCAGGGTTTTGCTAATCTTGTTGCTGGAGTTCGTGTATTTCATGGCAGATATGCCTGCAGGACTGACTTCTGCTGGTGATGGTTTTGCTTTTCCTGAGTTGCCAGCCATTTCTCCCAATTTCTCTTCATAGATTTCTACCACAAGTAGTGCTACAAGGTAGAGGGTGCTGCCTTTATGATCCTCAGTCCAAAACAAATTTGCTTGAAGTACGAACAGTGTCACCACCCAGATCTGCTCTGTGCATTTTTACATTAGTGAATAGAAGGATGAGAAAATTAACATCAATTGTGAAGCTGAGCTGTGTGATAATGACAAACCAAAGTATGTGAGGCTGCACATCCATAGCTCATTGGTGAGTAAGTAATAAGATTTCCCTGTCATGTCATCCCTAAGAGAGACAGAAGCTGATGCTCACACTGCAGATGAAGAAACAGATGTGTGCTCCCTTTGCTTCTTCTTCCTGAATTCTGCTCACTAGAAGGTCCTAAGAGTTCAACTTGAAGTGGGGTCAACAGAGGTATTTCCTCCTCCTGTAATTCTCTCTACTTCTTTTCTGGCCTCCATATGATGTCCACTGCCTGAGCAGTTAACACTAGTTTAGGTAACATGTATAAAGATGTATGTATCATTCAGCTGCCCATGATTTTGGCTATGGCAGGATGGCACAATATCTGACATAGCTGCTTCCTTGATCCAGATAATTAGGGAAGTTATAACTCTGAGGATTCCCCCAGTTCTCAATCTCACCTCTAAGAAACCAAACATTTTTTTTACATTTCTTTTTATTCTCATATGCTTAATTTTTTCTCTCATATGCTTATTTTGTCCATCCTTCCTCTTACAATATATGGGTTTTTCAAATGTGAACTATTTCATAAATTTAAGCTACATTCACTGTTATTTATATGTCCTTACACACACAATGTCTAATCTGGGGGCAGATTGATTTCTTCAGTGAGTTAATTGAAATATCATTGCCTTGCACAAGATGGTATTCAAGAAATAAACTGGCAGCATCATTCCTAGAACCATTTATTGATAATTGTTTCTCAAATTACCCCACTGATTACAGAGAGCGTTTCTTTAGTCCCCTCATTTTCTAAACTCTATTATGCCAGGCATAATCACAATGGGGAACAGTTGGGAGAGGATGGGCCACAGGATTATCTTAGCTCATCTTTGTGAATGGTTCACATTCCCCAGGATGCTTTCTAACAACAAAGATACATCAGCATGGAAATAAATATAGACCTTTCTTTACTATAATACTATGATATATTTACATAATTAAATCATATGTAGTTGATATGCTTAAACCTGGAGATAGAAATATGAATAGAAGAATATTTTTCTGTGGTTCCTCATGGCACCACAGAAAAGAAGGGTAGGTGTGCTTAGGATTAAATCAAAATGTGTTCCTTTCTGTTATGGATATATCAAGAAAAAGTCTAAGCTTTTTCTGTTTCTCATACAGAAATTCACTTTCAGAAAACAATTTTCAAATTGTTTTAAGGCATTGAACAAACAAATCCATTAATTCCTGAATATGATTGCAAATTCATTGCATCTCCACCCTCCCATTTGTCATTTCTCCTGTTTGTAGGACTGCAGATCCCTCAGTCACACTGAACTTAATAAAATACAAAGGTAATGAGACACAGGTCATTAACACATGTCATTCAATGCTTGGTTTTTGTAAGGCTCAAGTTTTAAAATGAATTGAAGAAGATCATGTATATTCCATAAATAATATGATAGAATGAATTTTTTGATATGTTTTCTTTCATAAAACACATTTTATTCTTTTTTGGCGAGAGAAGGCAATTTCAAATTTTTTTTTTTTTTGGTGGTGGTAACAGGAATTGACACAGGGTGCTGAACCACTGAACCACACCCACAGCCCTTTTAATTACTGTTTTTTTTTTTTTAATTTTCAGGCAGAGATTCTATAAGTTGCTTATGGCCTTGCTAAGTTGTGGAGGCTGGCTTTGAACATACAATACTGATGTCTGAGAATCCTCAGCAAGTTCAATTACAGGCATGTGCCACTTTGCCTGGCCTAATACAATTTTCAAATGTTATTTTGTACATACTAATATGGATCCACTTATACTATAAAAATGCACATTAAAATTTTAAAATACATAAAGTAAATTTGTAAGAATGGGCATATGCCATGTATTTGTACATGAATATCACAAAATAAGACAGCTGTATCCCAGTGATCAAATGTGACCTGTAAAAGCTTGACCACATATGAAAATTTGATTTATATCTTTATATTTTTTTTTAGGATTACCATGGGAGATGACACCAAAATACTGAATGAGTAAAGGAAGAAAATTGTATTAATTTACCTGGTCATTACTTTTGGAAAATATCGTCTTAACCCAGAAGTGTTACCAAGGTTTTTTTTGTTTTGTTTTGTTTTGTTTTTTACTTTTCACAAACACTGCATGTTGGAATTCATGTGCTTAAGCTGAAAACGTTGATCTCAGAGAAGCCAAAAGCAGAAAATCTTCTGAGATCTACAAAAAAAAAAAAAAAAAAAAAGGATGAAATAGTGAATAAGGAGTTCCAAAAAAAGTTAAGAGGAAAACTCAGGTTTTATAGTATAATAAGGTGACTAAAGTCTATAATTATTTCTTATTCAGTTCAAAATAACCAGAGATTACTTTGCAGGTTTCAACATAAAAATGATAATATTTGAGAGGAATAGCTCCGCTGCCGCCGCCGCCGCCCCACTGCAGACACTGACCACGGCTCTAGCAGCAGCAGCAGCGAGGTGAAGAGGCGGCTGAGGCTGAGAGGACTGCATGGCCGAAGGTGCCCAGCGAAGCCTCCTCCACATCCCCGGCAGCAGCAGCAGTGCCGGCGACAGATATTTAAAAAATGGATTTGACCAACCCTGGACTTTTTCTACTGCAACAGTTAAACGCTCAGCGAGAGTTTGGTTTCCTGTGTGACTACAGGTTGCAATCGGCGATGTGCACTTCAAGGCACACGGATCAGTTCTTGCATCATTCTCCAATTACTTTAAGATGTTGTTTGTTCATCAGACCAGCGAGTGTGTCCGTTTGAAACCAACTGCCATACAGCCTGCCATCTTCAGGTTTCTTTTGCATTTGATGTACACTGGAAAGATGGTGCCTCAGTTGATCGATCTTGTTCCCTTAGAGCAGTGGAACACGTTTCTGCACGTGTACCCACTGATCCAGCCTCGCCAGCCAAGACACCTTTTCTCATCCTGACCAAGTCTTTCCACTGACCTCTTCATTGTATGGCATTCAGACCGCAGATCACCAGCTGAGAGAAACGGGTGAGAACCAAGACCACCGACCTCAAGGATAAGCCAGGAACAGGCGCCTGAGGCTTCACAGCTGTCTCAGCTGACATCCAATCTGGCCCAGGTGAATCGGACAAACATGACTCCCTCGGACCCTCTGCAGACCTCACTGTCTCCAGAACTCTTCTCCACTCCTATCCCTCCCCCTCCTCCCTGGGAGGAGACCCATCTGGAAGCCGCTTCCTCCCACAAGCAGCTTGCTTCCCTCAGCATTGCCCACGACAAGCCGAGCATCATGAAGAGGAAAGCAAGCTTCCCAAAGTACTATACCTGCCACCTCTGTGGGTGGCACTTCACCCTGCGGAGCAGCCTGCGAGAGCACCTCCAGATTCACATGGGAGTGCGCTTCGCATCCAGCCAGCAGGGGGAAAGCCGCGTCCCCTTGTCGCTCTGCAGCAATGCAGTTGACCTTGGGAAAAACGCCAAGGAAGTGCCTGAAGCGGGCATGATCAGTGACAGTGAGCTGCAGCACATCTCAAATTCCCTGATCACAGATGGGCAGCAGCAGTCGGAAACCCCGCCTCCCCTCAGAAATCGCTGACATACACAACCTGGAGCAGGCCGACCAGGAGAGGGAGGTGAAGAGGCAGAAGTACGAGTGCACCATATATGCATGCAAATTCATCCAGAAAAGCCACTGGAGGAAGCATATGTACATAAACACCGGGAAGCCTTTCAAGTGTAGCACTTGTGACAAGAGCTTTTGCTGGGCCAACCAGGCTGCCTGGCATGTGTGCCTCAACCAGAGCATCGGGCACCTACACCATGGTGGGCAAACAGACTCTGGAACTCTGCACATTTGAGGAAGGAAGTCAGATGGACAACATGTTGGTGCAAACCAACTAACCCTACAAGGAAAACTTGTGTGACAAAACGTTCTCAACTCCCAAAGAGGTCCTCAAATGCTCATGCCAAAACCAGAAGTCGGACGTGTTTGCCCTAGATGAGGCAAACGTGTTTGTCCATTCTGCTGGGCAGTGGGGACTCAGAAATAGGGGAACCTGACCACCCAGTGTTAGCTTCCATTAAAAGTAACAGGAAACCGTGTTACTAGACTGAATGTTGCTTGTCTTTTTAGAAACTGTCATTTTTACAAACTCTCTTCCTTCCCTTCCCCCAGCCCAGAACTGTGGTTCTTCACAGTTCAGACTCTGACACACACAGGTCCCTGTTCCTCTTCCTCTTCTTCCTCGTCTACACATCCCAGCCCCACCTCTGGAAAGGTTTTGTGCATTATAAACCTGGAATATATTTACTTTAAGTCAGGGGATATTGGAAAGATAATGGTCAGTAGTACTTATAAATTTAAATAGATTTTGAGAAGTTTTGGATTGTTTTAAATCATACACGGAAGTAATGAAGGGTTTGTAAGAAAACAAAACAATGAGAATATAATTTGGTAAACTAAAATTATGACTTTCCCTGGGTAATGAGTCTTCCTTCTCAGGAAAACAATGTCAGAAAATACAACACGCTTCTTAAATAGAAAGCTAGGCTCTGTACTATGCAAAACCAAGAAAGTGTGGGGAAACGTTAAACCCAAGAAAACATTTTTAGTATTTATCCTCCAGGTGTCTTGTTTCAGAATGCACCCTTTGAGATTATGTCCAGTTAAGAGAAATCACTAGTAAGAAATCTGCTTCAACAAAACAGAAAAAGTAATAATGTGATGGCAATTTTAATTTTTGGATAAAACATAACAAGCAGTGACATCGTGTGTCTGTAAGAGAAAATGTGAATACTTGCTATAACAGGTGAACTAATGCACCTGCCTTAGCTACGTGCTGACTTCTTTCCAAGTTGAACAACAAAATGCTGTATTTTAGTGTCTGGCAGATTTGTTAAAAGTCAGATTTGTAAGTATTATCGATTGTCTTTCTGAATAGAAAATCACATGCCATTTTCTAGCAGTTGCCAGTGGGAAATTTGTTCAGTACCAAGCAGTTGCTTTTAAATCAATGTGTATACTGCAGGGAAAAGGCTATTGGAATACGCATCTTACAGGGCAGGTGTGAGCAGTAACTTTATTGAAAGTCAGTGCTAATACTTCACCGGCAACATTCACTGAAGTACCTAAAATGGCAAAGAGAAATCAGGACAAAATTGAATTTTCCATTTGGAGAAAAACTTGATTTTGATGTATATTCTTGGATTTTTAGGTTTTTTTTTTTTTTTTTCTCCTAACATTGAAATTTCTCCACTGGTCTGAAAGCAGTATAAGTTACCCATTAATCTTCCCATAGGCCAAAAGAGAATGAGTGGTCTCACAGGACAAAATAGGAACCAGAAGTAAAAACCAAAGGGGAAGTATGAGGGAGAATAGTCAATAGCTATACTGTATATACATGTTAAAAACTGAATATCTCATCATCCTATTGTATTTATAGTTGAGTTCTCAGACTTGTAAGTTTTTATACATCCTTTCATTGAATAAACTTTTGATTAATTGGGAATAAATGATAATATTTGAAAAGAAGAAAATTACCCTACTTTGATCACTACACACTGATTACATGTGTTAAATTTTAATATGGGAATCCATATTTCAATAAAAATAGTAGCTTTGGATTAAAAATGAAAAAAAAAAACAACAGTCCATTGTGTAATCAAGTATTTACATCACCATGAATTTTTAAATGGTATCCCATGCTCATGAATATGTAAGTTTTCTCATTTCTTTCCATATCATGCCATGTAGATCTACATGATCTAAAGAGATGGAAATGAATTAGTATCAAATATGATTTTCTGTTGATTGATTAATTTAATTTTAATTTTAATTTAATTTGTGGCTGCAAAGAGTTTAAAGTACATACACACTATTTTAGACATTTGAATTAAAACACAAATGTGATGTGTATATAAAATAAAATATTAAATTTCTGTATTAGGTTCATGGGATTCTGAATAGAAAAATTGTTTACTTCATGAGATGAAAATAAGATTTCTTTTGAAGGTCCATCTTTCAGACTTGAGTAAAATGATTTTTCTTTATTGAAAAACTTATAATACAATGATTCTGAATCTATTTTACCTATAACTTTAATTACCACTCCAATTCCAGATAACATAATAAAAAACATTACAATATGTCTTACTAATATTTGATAATTGATTTTGGCTCATTTAGGACAGTTATTGTGGTGATGATAATAACAGGTATGTAAGATGGATGGTGGGATCCATAGACAATCATAAAATCCACCAAAGGTCTTGGTACACATATTGCTAAAATGTTCTAGTATTATGGAACTTTTTTAAGGCAAAACCTCTGAAGGTACCTGTCTGATGCAATGCATAATTAAAACATAATGACCCATATTTCCTGAGGTTATTATAGGTCATAAATGCTTCCATATTTAGTATTTCAACCTCTTTTACATATAATACCTCTAGAACACAGGTAATGGAACTGCCTGCATTTTATAGATGATGATCAGAATTTAGCCTCATAGACTGCTCAGGGTCACAATTGAACCCCATGGAAGACCACAGATGGAAATTCAAACAATGTGTCCTAGAGTGTGTACCTCTCAATGTTGGTTCAACTGATGTATTAAAATTATTAACTCTGAAAATAAACCAGAATAAAGGCAGCACTGAAATAATATAATTATGTACACAATTACTCCATTGATATTTATTTCTTGGAGTTAGAATTCCCCACTATTATGGAATCTTCCCAATTTAATTCATCAGATTGTTGAAATTCCAAAATATACGTGAGACTTCATCAAGTAGTCGAGTCCTTGCCTCACATACTTGAGGCACTGGGTTCAATCCTCAGCACCACATAAATAAATAAAATAAAGATATTGCATCCATGTACAAAAACACCCCAAAAAATTAAAAAAGAGAGAAGAAAGATGAAAAACAAGTAAGATACTACCCCAGAAAACTTCAAGATGAAATTATAATCAAGAACTGATCTCAATAATTTATGGTAATTCTGAATGGATAAGAAAGCTGGTGAACAGTGGGAGCCCAACAATTATTATGTAATCCAGACATGATTTAGTAATAATAGGTAATGACATATAGAGAATGTCAGAGAGACTTGAGCACTGAAGTGGAAATAGGGTGTGTTGGGTGAATCCATATTTCCTGATGGTTATAGTATAATCTGTGATTCATGAAGTTGATACTATTTGAAATAAAGAGTTCATCTTTATTTTTTCCAGAGATATATGAGAGTCCTTGCTCAAAAGATGCAAAAGACCAACTACATAATTTTACTTGCATAAGAAATGCACTTTTCTCTGAAGTCAGCCTTGGTATCTCAGCCAACACCATCCTTCTTCTGTCTCTTCACATTTATTCTCCAGCACAGGCTCAAACTCATCAACCTGATCTTTGGTCACTAGGCCCTAAGGGATGCTGATAATTTTGTGGTATACCTGTACAAATTTTCTGTGTCTCAGGACTTTAGGAAAGACATCAAATGTAAATCATTCATATACTTGTACAGATTTTTGGAAAGTTTTTCATTTGTGTCACCTACCTGCTGATGCCCTGCAGGCCATTACCTACAGCCCCAGAACTTTGCCAGCTTCTGCTTGGCAAAGTTCAAACATAATTCTCCTCATCAGAACCTCTGTTTCATCCTGTTTGTGGGGATCTTGTACATGTCCTTGAGTGTTCCCTTCTTATACTCTTCTACCTCCACTTTAATATGACCTTACATGATCTTATATTTAATGCTGACTCTTGCATGATTTTACAAGTAAGTTACTTTCTAATAATTTATTTTTTGTATTAGGTTTACTCTGGGACATGTTTCTTATAGAAACCATGGTCCTCTCATGTGCATACATTGTGGCTGTATTATTTGGGCATAAAATGCACATCCAAAACCTTCAGAGCACCAGTCTGTTTCCAAAAGCATCCTCTGTACCAAAGGCCATCTGGACCATCCTTCTGCTCATGAGTTTCTTTATGCTTATGTACTGTTTGCATTGCAACTTCTCCTCAAGAAGTATGTGGAAAGGACACTGATGTTAAATTCAGGTGATTGTGACCAATGGCTGTCCTTTCCTGCTAATATTTACTGGAAAACAAATTAACTTCTTGAAATCTTTTTTTGGGAAAATAGCACATATTTAACTACTGATGGTGGATAAGTTTTCCTAACATGCTGATACACTAGTCTCTAAACAATGAAACATGGCATAGGATATTGGCTCTCTGGGTCAAGTGAATGTGGATGTATGCATGTTTGGATCAATTTGTTTACTTTGAGATATGTGAATATCATAGAAATATCAATCCTGAAGCTTTTTGTGATAACACAAGGGCCCAAAATATCTGCTCGATTTCAGCATGTGATTTATATAAGGTGGATTTCACCTTCATTGTCTAGAATAGCCATTTTGAAATATAATGAGGGTATACAGCACTTCATAGTAATTGCTTCAATCAACTATATTTTGACAATAAATATGCCAATATTTATTGTCATGAACTATATACCTGATCCAACACCTTTATTTTTATTTATCTGCTGAAAAGTATTGAAATCAGGGACACAAGTTATCATATATATACCAGTACTCATATTAGTATTATTAAGGATGGGCCATGGTGGAAACAACCCAGTATCAAAAAGCATATAAATTTACATGTATGTATTTGTATGTATAATCATTATACATTTATATAAAATAAACATGGCATGGGCATCCCATTGAATATTATTTAATCTGGAACAAAAAATTAAATGCCTGAGGGAATACTTCATAAGCCTTGAGGACATTATTGCAAGTGAACTCTCAGTCACAGAAGAATCAATGCTGGTACTGACATAGTCGTCCAGTTGTTGAGTGCTTGCCTATCATTGTGAGGCACCGAGTTCCATCCTCAGCTTTATATAAAAATAAATAAAATAAAGGTATTGTGTGCTCCAATAATTTTTTAAATGAACGAATGCTCTTACACTCTAATGTAGAAGAGGGAACCAAAAGTAGAAACTTAAAGAGAGGGAGAATAGACAGGCAATGGTCAGGGCAGAGGAAGATGGTCAGAGATAGCTCACAGGGAGGGATAGTTTGAGAAGAAGAGAAAGTGCTGGAGATAGATGGTGATTGTTTTCAAAATAGTATGAATGTACTTACTGCCTCTTATCTGTACTCTTAAAAAGCATTAAAATGGTAAATTTTGTTAAGTAAACCTTACCATAAAAAAAATTTCCAAAGACTTTCATTATGTTAAGTGAAATATATCTGATATAGAAGAACAAACATCACATGTTCTCATGAATTTTTAGGAAGTAATAAGGAAATGTAACAGAATAGAACAGGATAGTGCTCATCAGACAACAGGAGTAGCAAGTAGAAGATAGATCAAAAGAGTTCAGTGAGGGGCACCAAGAAGAGAGTGGAAGAATCCCTTCAGGTATTTCTTTTTTTTTTTTTTTTTTATTTATTTTTTTTTACGTTTACATAGGGTAATGATGTTTATTATATTTTTCCCCTCCCCCCCACCCCTCCCACCCCTCTTTTCCCTCTACACAGTCCTTCTTTCCTTCATTCTTACTGCTCTCCTTAGCCTAACTCTAAACCTAACCCTAAACCTAATGCTAGCCCGTCCCACCCCCCATTATATGTCCTCATCCGCTTATCAGCGAGATCATTCATCCTTTAGTTTTTTGAGATTGGCTTATCTCACTTAGCATGATATTCTCCAATTTCGACCATTTGCCTACAAATGCCATAATTTTGTCATTCTTCATTGCGGAGTAATATTCCATTGTATAAATATGCCACAGTTTCTTTATCCATTCATCAACTGAAGGGCATCTAGGTTGGTTCCACAATCTGACTATGGTGAATTGAGCAGCAATGAACATTGATGTGGCTGTATCTCTGTAGTATGCTGATTTTAAGTCCTTTGGGTATAGGCCAAGGAGTGGGATAGCTGGGTCAAATGGTGTTTCCATTCCAAGCTTTCTGAGGAATCTCCACACTGCTTTCCAGAGTGGTTGCACTAATTTGCAACCCCACCAGCAATGTATGAGTGTTCCTTTTTCACCACATCCTCGCCAACACCTATTGTTGCTTGTATTCTTGATAATCGCCATTCTAATTGGGGTGAGATGAAATCTTAGGGTAGTTTTGATTTGCATTTCCCTTATTACTAGGGATGTTGAACATTTTTTCATATATCTGGTGATTACTTGTACATCTTCTTCTGTGAAGTGTCTGTTCATTTCCTTAGCCCATTTGTTGATTGGATTATTTGTATTCTTCGTGTAGAGTTTTTTGAGTTCTTTATAGATTCTGGAAATTAGCGCTCTATCTGAGGTATGGTTGGCAAAGATATTCTCCCACTCTGTAGGCTCTCTCTTCACATTTCTGATAGTTTCCTTTGCTGAGAGAAAGCTTTTTAGTTTGAATCTATCCCAGTTGTTTATTCTTGCTTTTATTTCTTTGGCAAAGTATTGTAGTGTCGGGGTTTCGGCCGGACCCCTGGCCCTAGGTGTGGCAAGGCTAAGATGGCACCTGGCAGTGAGCCAGAGCAGTTAACTTTTGCACAAACAACTGACATTATTTTGAGGAAGTTCCAGGGATTGGCTAAGCTCCCTGATGGACAGTACAGGTCCACTATATGCCTGCCTTTGCTGCCTGTATCTGTTATGCTCTCCCCTCGTGCGAAAATGCTGATTGGTTACAAGTACTGTATATATTGGAGTGTAAGTTCCTCAAAGAGAGAACAAAGGAAGAACTGGGAGGATGGGGGTGCGCGCAATAAAAGGGCAGAAAAGAACCAGGTGTCGTGTCTCTCTGCGGGCAGGGAGCGTAACAAGTGGTGCCGAAACCCGGGAGCCAAAGAGCAATAAATTTTCACAGACAAGGGTAAGTTAAGTGGTAAGTAATAAGTAATAAAATAATAAAGCAATAAAGTAATAAAGTAAGTAAGGCTAGAAAGCCCGGTAACAGAGAAAAATTAATAGGCTTTAAGCCCGGTAGCAGAGAAATATTAATAGGCTTTAAGCCCGGTCGCAGAGAAATATTAATAGGCTTTAAGCCCGGTCGCAGAGAAATATTATAGGCTTTAAGCCCGGTCGCAGAGAAATATTATAGGCTTTAAGCCCGGTCGCAGAGAAATATTAATAGGCTTTAAGCCCGGTCGCAGAGAAATATTAATAGGCTTTAAGCCCGGTCGCAGAGAAATATTAATAGGCTTTAAGCCCGGTCGCAGAGAAATATTAATAGGCTTTAAGCCCGGTCGCAGAGAAATATTAATAGGCTTTAAGCCCGGTCGCAGAGAAATATTAATAGGCTTTAAGCCCGGTCGCAGAGAAATATTAATAGGCTTTAAGCCCGGTCGCAGAGAAATATTAATAGGCTTTAAGCCCGGTCGCAGAGAAATATTGATAGGCTTTAAGCCCGGTCGCAGAGAAATATTGATAGGCTTTAAGCCCGGTCGCAGAGAAATATTGATAGGCTTTAAGCCCGGTCGCAGAGAAATATTAATAGGCTTTAAGCCCGGTAGCAGAGAAATATTAATAGGCTTTGAGCCCGGTAACAGAGAAATATTAATAGGCTTTAAGCCCGGTAACAGAGAAAAAATTAATAGGCTTTAAGCCCGGTAAAAGTTCACAGAAGGCAGGTTCGTTGCCCGGTAAAATTAGTTAGTTTCAATTTATGAAGTGGTACCAAACTGTGTGTGTGGTGTGTTATTTTTGTGTTTGTTGTGTGGCTTGTTTGTGTGCTTGGAGCTCTTAGTGCTGTAAGATTTAATCATAGGAACAGAACTGTCTGGGACTGGAATGTAGCAGCCTCTTAGGGAGTTGTTGGGGAATCACGGACATTGACACCGGTGAAGACTCGAGACCTGTGGGCAATAGTTAAAAAACACTCTTTTGTGGAGCCTCTGACTGAGGGCAGTCAGGTTTTGGAGAAAATATAAGAGAAAAGGTCTAAAACATCAAAAAGGGCGTCAATAAGATCAGGGACAAACAAAAATAAAAATAAAAGTGGGTGTAAGGAACAACTTGTTAGAAAGAGGGAAATCAGTTTAGGGGAGGGTCCCCCTAGGCAGAGAGCTCAGCAGCTCCATTCCTTGAAAGTAGTAAAAAATAATGTTTTGTGGTTTTCTGCATTCAAACCTAACCTGATTTCTCAACCAGAAAAAAAAGGGTTAAAAAGTCCTAGGTGATCCTCCCTCCCCCTGCCACAATGGAATGTAACTACAGCGTCTCAAGGAGAAAAGGGGGGTAACCTAAAGATAAGAAGAAAAGAAGAAAAAAAAAAAAAAAAGTGTCCGTTTTAAATTCCTGGGCCGCTGCATAAAACTGACTTATTCTTCAGGATTCTTGTTTTGTTTTGTTTTTTCTTTAATGCTGTATTTTTGAGCTCATAATTTTAATCCTACATACCTAGGTTAATGATTTTATTTTTGATCAGTTCTATTTTTTTATTCAACTGAAGTTTTTGAACAGCTGTTTCATTGCAATGAACATTTACCTATAAAGTTACAAGGCCTTTAATTTTGTGTTATATGTTATGTTGTGCTGTCTAATGTCATGTTTTGTCTGCGTCAAAACTGAGAGCTCTTAAATTAAAATTTAAAAATGGATCCAAATACTTTTATTCATGTGATTTAAAAGGGTTCAATTCAAATTGAGTAAACTAATAATAGTGAAATGTCTTTAATAATAACTTACAAGTCTCCAGGTGGTCAAACTAATGAAATGTTAATGTTAAACAATGTCTAATATCAATTGCTTCTAGGACTTTTCTTTAACAGGAAAGAGGCAGCTGATCCTGTTCAGGACACTTGTCTGATATCTTGGTTTTATAAAATAAATAAATTGGAGTTAACATGTATGGGATTACTCAAATGTGTTTGTAGAGATGTCTGGCTAATTTACAAAGTTAAAATGCTAATTGTTAAATAACATCAGGTACTCTTAACCCCTTTAATTCCATCGGGTATCATACTTAACCTTATTGGTGTTCTCATAGGATGGTAAATAAAAGGGTTTAAAATTGCTTTGTGTCATCACTAAACTAAAAACAAGGTTACTAAGAGTTATGTCCTAACAAGTGGAATTCTGTATACAAAGGGTCCCAAAAGTTTCAACTGTGTTTCAATTAGAGTATCTGAATTCAAAAATTTCATAAGAGTTGTTTCAGAATGTGAACAAAAAGGGGTCAACAAATAGAAAAGAGAAAATAAAAGGTTCTGGGTTTGGAAATATATTTAATAAAAAGGAAAAGAAAATGTTTCTGGATAAGAAAGTCTGTGTGTAACAAAGGGCAAGTTTCAACAAGTCTGTGTGTAACTAAGTTGGTTGTGTGTATGTAAAACAGCTAAAGCTATTTAAGGTTTTTCCTAAGGTGAAATACTAATGTGTTGATATAAGCCAAAGTTTAATCTATATGGTAAAATAACAAAGTTTTCTTAAAAACACCAATTCATTCTTAACTTTGTGTCTCTTAAGTTTTATTAAAAATAGGGGTTTATACAATTATGGTTAAGCAACTGTTAAAGATTGTACTGCATTATAAAGTCTTAATTTTTCTTTAAAAACTAAAATTGGTAAGAACCAATTCCTCACTAAAATTAAAATAACTCTAACCACAGATGTACCTTAACCCACAAAAACAAGGTATTGTTAAACATACACATCTCACCCTCAAAAATGCTCTTTATAAACAAAAAGGGGGAATAGAAGAGACCTTCAGGTCCCCTAAAGATAAATTTTCTCTTTGTCTCTTTGTTTGGGGTTTTTTAACTCTGGGAAATAAGGGTAACTCGGTGCTTTACTGGAGCTGCGGCTCAGTTTGTGTGTTTCCACGGAATAAACTACTTACTACCTCTTTTTAGTCTCTTAGGAGGAACAGTTCAACTATGTAACATAACAACTGCTTCTCTCAATTGTACTTCAGATTTGTGCTATCTCTCAATGTTAAAATGCTTCTAGGTTCCTGCTGGCAGACTTAATGTGTGTTCCTACTTTCTTGCCCATACCAGTTTCTGTTACAGATGATGAATTGCCAGTATTGCTTTCTAGAAACAAGAGAGACTTTGGAATCACCACAGCAGTCATTACCACCATAGTTGCATCAGCAGCAGCAGCAGCCGCAGCAGCTGTAGCCTTGACGACATCAGTAATTCTCTTGGTGAACCAGAGGGTGGACTTACTCCAGGAACAAATGGACATTTTGCGGGAACTGTTAAGCATAGGATGCATTTATCACCTAAGAGGACTGTGTGTTACACCCATAGCTTATCATAACTTCAGCTATGCAGCAAATTTGTCTAGAATCTTGTTTGTTCAGCTACGTACCAACTGGTCTTATGAATTTGATAATCTTACTGCTATTCTTAGATCTCAAATTGTTAGTCTCAATGCTACTAGAGTTAATGTAGCCCCTATGTCCGAAGTGCTAAGTTGGCTATCCTCTTCTTTCAGTTTTGTAAAACAATGGGCAGGTATGGGAGCCTTTTGTATGTTCATGGTTGTTGCTGTTGTCTTCCTCACACGCTTTATCATGCGCATGCGCCGAGTTCAAGCTAGAGATCATATCATTTTCCATCAGGCCATGGCTGCCCTAGAGGCCGGCAGTTCCCCACAAGTATGGCTCACGAGGCTGGATCGCTAGCCAGACGGGTAGGAAGGAGGTGACCACTGTACCGACCTAAGACAGGAGCTGTAGCATGCTCTGCAGTTATCCGATGACGGGTAAGGACGGTGGTTGACCACTCCGCCTAAGACAGGCACGGTCCCGAGCTTTCCTTTTCTTTTTAAAAGAGAAAAGGGGGAACTGTCGGGGTTTCGGCCGGACCCCTGGCCCTAGGTGTGGCAAGGCTAAGATGGCACCTGGCAGTGAGCCAGAGCAGTTAACTTTTGCACAAACAACTGACATTATTTTGAGGAAGTTCCAGGGATTGGCTAAGCTCCCTGATGGACAGTACAGGTCCACTATATGCCTGCCTTTGCTGCCTGTATCTGTTATGCTCTCCCCTCGTGCGAAAATGCTGATTGGTTACAAGTACTGTATATATTGGAGTGTAAGTTCCTCAAAGAGAGAACAAAGGAAGAACTGGGAGGATGGGGGTGCGCGCAATAAAAGGGCAGAAAAGAACCAGGTGTCGTGTCTCTCTGCGGGCAGGGAGCGTAACATTGTAGCTATTGTTATAGAACAACCTAAAATGTGTTTCAAAATGAAATTTGTGACACATAAAAATAATTAACAGTCGAAGAGACAGAAATAATTACTATGATCTGATTAGTACAACTTGTATACATATACTGAATTACCATAATGTACCCCATAAAAGTGGAATTAAAAACATGTCATTAAAAGGAGTTTCCAGGGATTTTTTAAACAGCTGTGAAAAAGAGCCCCTAAAATATAATGATTTTTCATATCATGATTCTAAGATGCCAAAACATTGTTTTCTAACAGTTTCAATGCCTTTTAGTGAATTGGGTCCAAAATTTTCCCCAAGGGATTGAACTGGGCAATGATTAACCACTAAGCCACATCCCCAACCTTTTGATTTCATCTTTTTTTTTTTTTAATTTTGGGACAGTGTCTCAAAAGCTGCTTAGACCCTAGCTGATTCTTTGAGGCTTGCTTCAAACTTATGATTTTCCTGTCTCTATCTCCCAAGTAGCTGTAATTAGAAGTATGTGTCCCCTCACCATCTAACCAATGTAGGAGAAGGAATTTTTGTTCCATAACAAAAATTCAGCTGTTCAGTTAAGCAGCAATCAGTGCCTCTCAGCCTTTCAAGGGAGTATATATTGCCTTAGGTAGCAACATTCTCTTCATTTTCTGATAGTGTTTCACATGAAATTGAAATGTCAAATTCCAAATGTATACATGGAAAATTACTGGCCTTGATAATTCATGCTATGTAAAATATGAATTTGTATTATTCTTTTACTTATAACATAACACATAAGCAAAGAAGAAGTTTATGAACACTATATTACAGGAAACATCAAATTAAGCCCACTTATAAATATGCACAAAATTCAAACCTGCCAACACTAAATGGTGACAAGAATAAGGAGCAACAGGAAATCTCCACATTCCTAGTAGACTCAAAAAATATTTTGGTGGTTTCTTACAAAATTGAACACAGGTTTATCTATTTCACAAAAATCACATTATTAGTTGTTAACCAAAGGATTTCAAAGCTTATGTCCACACAAACCTAATGCAAATGTCCTTAGTTTCCTCTTTTATGATAGCCAAGAACAGAAAGCAATCAGCTCACCATTTATGAAACTTTTCCTGTTATTAATAAAAACCCTGATATATTCATACAATGGAATATAGTTTAGCAAAATTTTAAAAGACTAAAATTAAAGTAGACTTATAAAGGAAAGTACCTGGTGTGAAATGCCAATCTGGGAATTCCATCTTTGTGATGTTCTGGAAAAGGCAAAGCAAAAGAGATTAAAAACATTTGTGGTGGAAAAATCAGGATCTTGTGGGTGCTGAATCTATTCTGTATCATTCTGTATTGGTGGGTATTGAGAACTATACTTTTGTCATAAAAAACACAACGGTACAACTTTTTAAGAACTGTATCAATATTGGTAAGCTCATATTAGTGTTAGCAAGGGCAAAAAATTTATTACAGATATGGAAGATGTAAATAACAAGGGAAATTCTATGCAGGAAGACCTATGAGAACTTTGTAATATATGCTATTTTTTTCTGTAAAATAAAAAGTATCCTAAAAATTCTTTTTAATTAAAACAAGCAGATCATACTCAGAGGTTTGCAACCTCAGTCATGACCAAACTCATGACCAGGACTCACCCAGTGAGAGATCACTTTGTGGTGAGAACAAAAGATTCACATCTCTCATGTCTTTAATGTGTTTCCTTTTGATGTTTCTGTGGTCCTTTCCTAACAATACTTAAACCAAATTCAATTTAAAGATTTTTACTGTCTGGGAATGGTGGCTCATTCCTGTAATACCAGGGGCTCTCGATGATCAAAAACATGGTCTCTAAAAAGAATGGCTGGTGGGGTATCCAAGATGGCCAACTAGAGGGTGAATGCATCTCCCCTTCGCTCCAGACCTCAAGATTCAAGAAGGGGAGGTATTGAGGGACTCAGACCAACATAGAGCTGCAGGTTGAGTTTCTCCCACTGGGTGAAGCTCGACCCGGTCGGCAGAACCAGACAGTGGGCAGCATCTTGGAGCAGGTCTGCGAGAGTCTTCCCCAAGCAGCACCGCTCCCTAGGGCAGCAGGCGCGATCCAAAGCCAGCTTAGAAGAAGACTTTTTTCATGGGACACATTCAACAAAAGAAGTAAAAATCAACAAATAAATAACTTAACACTACAGCTAAAAGCCCTAGAAAAAGAAGAGGAGACCAACACCAAAAGTAGTAGAAGACAGGAAATAGTTAAAATCAGAGCAAAAATCAATGAAATTGAAACAAAAGAAACAATCGGATAAATTAACAAAATAAATAGTTGGTTCTTTGAAAAAATAAACCTTAGCCAAACTAACAAAGAGAGAGACAAAACTCAAATTACTAAACTTCGGAATGAACAAGGAAATATCACTACAGACACAAGTGAAATACAAAACATAATTAGAAGCTATTTTGAAAATCTATACTCCAACAAAACAGAAAACCTCAGACATCAACAAGTTTCTAGAGACATATGAATTACCTAAACTGAACTAGGAGTACATACACAACTTAAATAAATCAATTTCAAGCAATGAAATAGAAGAGGTCATCAAAAGCCTACCAACAAAGAAAAGTCCGGAACCAGATGGGTTCTCAGCCAAGTTCTAAAAAGCCTTCAAAGAAGAGCTCATTCCAATACTCGTCAAAGTATTCCATGAAAGTGAAGAGGAGGGAACCCTCCCAAACTCATTCTATGAAGCCAATATCACCCTGATACCTAAACCAGACAGAGACACATCGAAGAAAGAAAATTTCAGAGCAATATCCTTAATGAACATCGATGCAAAAATTCTCAACAAAATTTTAGCAAATCACATACAAGAATATATTAAAAAGATAGTGTACCATGATCAAGTGGGTTTTATCCCATGGATGCAGGGTTGTTCAACATCCAGAAATCAATAAATGTCATTCACCATATCAACAGACTTAAAGTCAAGAATCACATGATTATTTCGATAGATGTAGAAAAAGTATTCGATAAAATACAGCATCCCTTCATGCTCAAAACACTAGAAAAAATAGGGATAGTGGGAACATTCCTTAATATTGTAAAGGTCACCTACACTAAGCCCATGGCCAATATCATTCTAAATGGTGAAACACTAAAAGCACTCCACCGAAAAAATGGAACAAGGCAGGAATGCCCTCTTTCACCACTTCTATTTAACATATGCTTGAAACTCTAGGTAGAGCAATTAGACAAACCAAAGAAATTAAAGGGATACAAATAAGCATAGAAGAACTCAAACTATCCCTTTTCTCTGTGGACATGATTATATATTTAGAGGAACCTGGAAATTCCACCAGAAAACTTTTAGAACTCATAAGTGAATTCAGTAAAGTAGCAGGTTACAAGATTAATGCTCATAAATTCAATGCATTTTTATACATAAGTGATGAATCTTCAGAAAGAGAAGTTAGGAAAACTACCCCATTCACAATAGCCTCAAAAAAAATAAAATACTTAGGAATGAATCTCACAAAAGAGGTGAAAGACCTCTACAATGAGAACTGCAGAACACTAAAGAAAGAATTTAAGAAAATCTTACAAGATGGAAAGCTCTTCCATGTTCTTGGATAGGCAGAATTAATATTGTCAAAATGGCCATACTACCAAAAAAGTGCCGTACAGATTCAATCCAATTCCAATTAAAATCCCAATGACATACCTTACAGAAATAGAGTAAGCAATTATAACATTCATCTAGAAGAATAAGAAATTCAGAATAGCTAAAGCAATCCTTAGCAGGAAGAGCGAAGCAGGGGGTATTGCAATACCAGATCTTCAACTATACTACAAAGCAATAGTAACAAAAACCACATGGCATTGGTACCAAAATAGGTAGATCAAGATCAATGATACAGAATAGAGGACATGGACACAAACCCAAATCAATACAATTTTCTCATACTAGACAAAGGGGCCAAAAATATGCAATGGAGAAAAGATAGCCTCTTCAACAAATGGTTTTGGGAAAACTGGAAAACCATATGCAACAGAATGAAATTAAAACCCTATCTCGCACCCTGCAAAAATCTCAACTCAAAATGGATCAAGGACCTTGGAATCAGACCAGAGACCCTTCATCTTATAGAAGAAAAAGTAGATCCAATTCCTCAACATGTCAGCTTAGGATCTGACTTTCTTAACAGGACTCCCATAGCACAAGAAATAAAAGCAAGAATCAACAACTGGGATAGATTCAAACTAAAAAGCTTTCTCTCAGCAAAGGAAACTATCAGCAATTTGAAGAGAGTGCCTATAGAGTGGGAGAAAATCTTTTCACTCACACTTCAGATAGAGTACTAATTTCCAGAATATATAAGGAACTCAAGAAACTCTACACCAAGAATGCAAATAATCCAGTCAACACATGAGAAGTTAGGAAAACTACCCCACTTCACAGAAGATGATCTGCAAGCAATCAACAGATATATGAAAAAATGTTCAACATCTCTAGTAATAAGAGAAATGCAAATCAAAACTACACTAGAATTCCATCTCACCCCAATTAGAATGGCGATTATCAAGAATACAAGCATCAATAGTTTTTGGTGAGGATGTGGGGAAAAAGGTGCACTCATACATTGCTGGTGGGGTTGCAAATTAGTGCAGCCACTCTGGAAAGCAGTATGGAGATTCCTCAGAAAGCTTGGAATGGAACCACCATTTGACCCAGCTATCCCACTCCTCAGCCTGTAACCAAAGGACTTAAAATCAGCATACTACAGAGATACAGTCACATCAATGTTCATAGCTGCTAAATTCACAATAACCAGATTTTGGAACCAACCTAGATGTACTTTAATTGATGAATGGATAAAGAAACTATGGTATATATATACAATGGAATATTACTCATCCATAAATAATGATAAAATTATGGAATTTGCAGGCAAATGGGTGAAATTGGAGAATATCATGCTAAGTGAGATAAGGCATTCTCAAAAAACCAAAGGATGAATGATCTTGCTGATAAGCAGCTGATGACACATAATGGGGGGTGGGAGGGGTTAGGGTTAGGGAGGGGGGCAAGAATGGAGGAAGGAAGGACTATATAGAGGAAAAAGAGTGTTGGTAGGGTGGGGGGAAGGGAAAATAACAGAATGAATCATATACCATTATCCTATGTAAATTTATGATTGCACAAATGGTATGCCTTACTCCATGTACAAACAGAGAAACAACATGTATCACATTTGTTTACAAAAAAAAATGGGTGGGGATGTTTACCAGTGGTTAAGCATGTCTGCATTCCATCTGTGGTATATATATTTACTCTCTATGTAACAGCAAACAAAACACCTTATGAAGGAGGCCAATTTTTTAAATCCCCATGGAAGCTGAGAGACCCTTCCATCAAACAAGAGTGACCAATTAGTTCTATGTTCCAAAACTAGTGACTAATTATATCAAAAGGAAAACCTGATTCAATGGGATTTTACTCCACCCATGGCTGAGGATAAAATGCTCTGAGATGTTTCTTAAATATTTCACCTTCACATACAGAATAGTATATTAAAACGGGGATATTGTACTCTTGCTTACCTGACAAATCTTGAATGAGAATTCAGCAAGATCATTGATGTACAGAGGTTCAGTGGTGTATACTAAAGGAAAAATAAAATGGGACTGATATTAAGAAGAGACAGAGTTATTGATCAGAGAAGTATTTGGCATGCCATGGTTAGCAGGAAAGACTTTCACTGTAGTTTTAAATAAGGAGGGAAGGAGGGAGTCCTTGTTCAAATTCATCTAAAGTGTACCCACCATGCCCTATGGATGAGCTGTAATGGACACAAAATGGAGAAATATTCTTCCAGCTCTGGTATGGGACATATAGTTTCCTTGCACTGCTGTCTTGAATTATTAGGACAGATCCACTCAGAATTCAAGCATGACAAAGGAGAGTTTAATGCTTTATGCCTTGAATATAACACTTGCTGCTCTGTCATTACAACTTATTTTTTTAAATGGACATGTATCATTCTCTTCTCCTCTCACTGATTCTCTTTAATCTCTCTAGTTCCCTGATCTCAGGGAAAACAGGAGTACTTTTCTTCCCCATCCTAGGAAGAGCTATCTGTCCTTTAGCACACACACTATAGAAAGAATTCCAGACTGTGGAGACGGTACCAGAAGATCTCAGAAATGTCTATTTCACAAGTTAGCAAGTGAATTACAACTGCAGACAGAAAACACATGTAATGTAGACATTGAGTCATCTGTTTAAATGACCTGTGTTCCTGCTAATGGGCAGAATCACAGGCTTTGGGACACAAGTTCCCTATGCTTCTCCTTTGCTAGCAAAGCAGTAATCCTTCTTTTTCCTTTTTCTCATAACCATGTCTTCATTATTGGATTGGCATCAGGGACAAGGATTGAGGTTTAAGCAACAAGAGGGAGATGTGGAGGCCACTTATATGGAGAACCATTTGGGGAACTGTGGTTGTTCAGAGACGGGGTTAACTGAGGGTGAGGACGAATGATGTCTGCCTTGCCTCCCTTACCTAGCACACTTACTCAGCATGGGAGATCGAGCTCTGAAGGCACGGATCTAATTTTGTTTAGGGTTGCACAGGACATATATAGGCACATTATTCAAAAAGGTCAACACACTTGTTAAAGTATAACAGAGTTGACCTATAGGTGAACTATATGAGGTAGTGTAAACAAACCAAGCATGCGTAAGCAATTCTGCCCAGCGACAGGTCTGAGACAAAGGATTGGGGGGGTGGTAATTTTCTGCACACGGCATGAGGCAAGACAGTGCTGGGGAGTTCACATAACAGCTTGCTGGGATGCTTGACAGAATGAGGCCTCCTCTCAGCTCAAACTCAGGCTCAGCAACTTCAAAAACCTTCATTCCATGGTGAGTCTTTACCATATCTCAGTTTCTCTGTCCAGAGTGTTTGGCTTACTTAGACTATGGTGTCAGTGACTGCTGTCAGATAAACCTGAGGAATGTTCCCCACAGGGGAACCAGAATTTCTAGGGAATGAAATAAATCCCTTGATAGTAAAGAGTGGACCAATCAGGAAGAAGCCCCTTGAAACTGTCTGTAAGTCCATGGGAAATGATTCCATTAGCTTGTGAATTCTTTTATTTTTCTCTCTCCTTTTTATCTATCACCCTCACTTATTCCCTCCTCTTCCTTCCTACCTTTGCAGCACTAGATGTCCCAAGTCACTCTCCATATTTTATTCTCTCACCCAAGTTATTTATATATTTTGCCAGGTAATGTACCCAGGGTGCTAAACCTCTGAGCCACATTCCTAGCCCTATTTTTATTTTATTCAGAGGCAGGGTCTCCCTGAGATGCTTAGGGCCTCTTTAGTTGCAAGACTGACTTTGAACTTGTTATCCTCTTACCTCAACCTCCCAAGTCATTGGAATTATGGGCTCAACCAAGGTATTTAGAAATCAAATTTCACTGAGAGACAAATTATTGATATATGAATGTGATAAATCTGAGATGCTTTCAGCAGAAACAACTGAGAAATAGATCTTTTCAATTTTTATTACTCATATATAACATTGCATTTTTTAATGCTTTATTCTTTTTGCCGGTCACTATCCATTTTGATCAGAGAATATTACTGGGTTAAGGTCCGCTTCTTATGATTGGGAGTTCCAAAATTCAAAATCACATGCTGTAGAAAATGTAAGCTACTCACAAAATTTTTCATCCAAATAGTGCTTGTGTACCATTGTCTGACCCAACTCTCCCACTCCTTGGCCTATATCCAAAGGAATTAAAATCAGCATACTACAGTGATACAGCCACGTGAATGTTTACAGTAGCTCAATCCACAATTGCTAGATTGTGGAACCAACCTAGATGCCTTTCTATAGATGATTGGATAAAGGAATTGTGATATATATATATATATATATATATAGATAGATAGATATAGATAGATATAGATATATAGATATATAGATATATAGATATACAATGGAATATTATTTATCTATAAAGAAAAAAATTATGGCATTTGCAGGTATATGGATGGAGTTGGAGTATATAATGCTACGTGAGATAAATCAATCCCCAAAATCAAAGGTTGAATGATTTCTCTGATTAGATGATAATACATATTTGGGGATCAGAGGGAAGCAAGAATGTAGGAAGGTAGTATTGTATAGAGGAATAAGGGGTGGGGAGGTGGTGGTGTGAAAACTAGTAGAATGAGACAAACATCATTACCCTATATACAGGTATGATTATGCAAATGGTGCATCTCTGCTTTGTGTACAACCACAGAAACAAAAGTTTTACCCCACTGTTGTACAATGAATCAAAAATTTAAAAAAAGGAAAAATGAAAGATGGTTTCAGTTTAAATGAGATAGTTCAGGATGAAGGAAGGCAAAATCTACCAATTTTTTATTTACCTGTGAAGGAATGTTAGCAGTTAATTTTTTTTCTGGAAATAATACATAATAGTGTGAATCAAAGGAAGAGTTTACTAGATATTATCAATGCTGCTGATGGATTGATTAAGTTGAGGACAAGTGAGTTTGACAAGGAGCAGTTTCAATGAATGGTCACTATGGAATCCTGACTTCAGTGGATAAATATAAGAAGCTGCTTAAAGAATTGTTCCTGGGAAAAGCATTAGAGAAATGAACAATAACTGGAGAACAATGTGGGAATTAAGAATTTTTTTCTTTTAAAGTAGAAGTTTTTTTATGTGTATTTACATACGGTTGAAAATGAGCCAGAAGAGAAGAGTTTTGTTCAGTTACTTGAGTTTGCAAATCCTTTTTAGAAAACTTTATTCATTATCTTGGAGGATTTATACAAAGCTACTTTTCTTCAGAATTTCTATTTATTTATATGTTTTCTATGGTAGGAGGTGTTTTTTCATTGTGCATTGGTTCAAATATGGGATATGCTAATGTGCTTGAACATGCAAATGATGATCCAAAATTTTATCTATCATAATTTTTTAAAATTATGTAATAGAAAAGACAAACACATAGGTCAACAAGATAGAGTATAATCATGCCTTGTATCATTCTGAGTAGCTATGATTTTGTATGGTACCCTAAAATGTCAGGTGAATCAATGTAATAGGTATTTAGATTCTGGGGGAATGTGAGGATTTTGTGTTTACAATATAAAATATTAAGGACACTGTGTAGATTATTAATTTTGAATTTTAAAATTTTAAAGTATCAAAGCCTTGTTTCCCTGTGCCAGTAGTAAAAATGAAAGTATATTTTGTGCTCAGTAGCTTCTAAATGAGGGAATGAAGCATGAATACATAAATGGCATCCACTGATGAATTTGATTACAGAAAATAAATCTAATTTTTTGAAGCTTGCTTTCCAAAATTAGCTAGGTAATACTCTTATTTAAAAAGTATTGGCAAGATTCAGAAATTGTTATTTTTATTATATACAGATGTAGAGTGATAACATAGATTTATCTGCTATTATTTCCCTCAAAAACCCCTGTAGAAAAATGCTATTTCCACAGTATAATGCAAAAGAAATATTACAGAGACTAAAAACCTGAGTTTGATTTTGGGATTCCCAGCAACCACTTGGAAAAGTCACATGGCCTTCCTGTGCCTTCTTTGTACCTTTTATAAAAATACCTAATGTGATATCTGCATATTACAGAATTGTTGTAAGGATTAAAAGATGTTTATCACATATACAGTACTTCTAATTATGTTCAGTGATTGCATATCCTGAAGCATAAACAGCTAACATTGTTACAGAAGAGTTTCCTCATTTAAGGATTAAAGTCACATGCTACAAATGGCTTTTAGCACTGCCATATTTCTCTCAAACTGCAAGTAACTTTTTTTTTACTTTGAATATTATGAGTGTGCTCCAAATTTAATCCTTTGCTTTGATTCTATTAGTAGTAGTATTCTTATTTTTTTAATGTTATTCTTCTGTTTATAATTGAATTTTCCTTGTGGCAAAATGACTGTAAAATTTATGAATAGGAAAAATAGAATACAAATGTAGAAATTTTATACAAAATTATAATAGTCATAAATACTATTTATATTTTAAATACATAGTATTTTCTGAAAGGATTTTATGTGTGTATAATTTTTTGTAGGCCCGGAATGAAAACATCTAAAGAAAAGGACAAGCTATTGTTAGAAATGATGCAAAATAATATTGTATTGAAAAAAAACATTATGAAATGAAAGGCAATATATTTTAAAGAAAATTTAAAATAAATTATAAAAGGTAAAGTGAAAAAATAGTAAATCTTTTGTAATGTACAAACTTTAATTTTGAAATATGACTAAGAAAAGGAATAGATGGTAATAGAGACCATTATGTTAAGTGAAATGAGAAGAACTCAGAAGGTGAGGGGTCCCGTATTTTCTCTCATATGGAAGCTAGGGAATTATAAGGACATATGGAACAGAAAGGTGGGGGTCTCATATCTCATGAGAATCAATGGACGATCTGTTGAGCAAAGAGACCAAGGTGGAAAGTTGGGAGGGAACAGGGATGTGCTGGGGTGTGATACTGACCAAATTATACTGTGTATTGTGTGCATGTACAAATGTAATGACAAATCTCATCATTATGAACAAAAACAACGCACCAATAAAAATGTGGAAAAGGAAAAACAACCTGTGCTTCTGCTTATATGAAAATGTGGTTAATAATTTCCTCTGTATATTTAGTACATGGTATATAATTTTGTGGGAAACTTTTGAAGTTGTATTATTGTATTATAGGTAAAAAACCAAATAGATGTTATGGAAGACCTTGATGACCTAACTTACTTACATGAACCAGTCTCACAGGATAGTGAATTGGTTTGCCCTAGTTGTAATAGTATTTTACTAATCAAAAATCATGGAATGCCATGTAAAGTTAAGATCTTTGTATAAAAATTAGACCTTTAATGTATACTAGTTCATGCATTTCTTAGCACTGCACCATAGAGCACTGATGTGCTGTTAAAGTCATAAATGTGCTTTCTGTTAAAATAAAGTGTGAACTATGGTCCAGTCTCCTACACCTATGATCATTCTCCCTACACTTGTCTCCACTCTTTTTATAGACTCCTCTGCTCTCTTGTGCTTGAACATTATCAGGGCAGGTTATCAGTGTCCATACTTGAATTCTGAAGTAAACTTAGAACTATTTTTCCTACTATACTACCTCCTTAAACCATTCACTTCTCTACAAATATAATAATATATTCTTTAAAAATTTAGATCTGAAAACATTAAATTCTTCTTAGAATTAAGTCATCTCTTCTCTTTCATATAACATTAAAGGCCTCAATTGTCTAGGTTTATTCTGCTCCTATGTCCCAAACCTGTTGTAGATGTTTCTTCTTGAAATAAATCTTTCTGTCGAGGTGATTTTCAAAAGCTTTATTTGAAGTACTATTGACATGATAAATTGCACATATGAGAAGTGTGAAATTTGACAAGTTTTGACCTACATATTAATCACATACTTAATTATCATAATTAAGGAAGGTAAGAAATCCCTTTAAAGTCTTCATATGCCCCTTCATGAGAGATACCAAATTAATTTTCAAATTATTTGTACAATTTTCAAAGACCATCAGCAGTGTGAGAATCTCTTTTCCCCCCCACATTCATTATCAAAAAGTATTGTGGGTACATAGTCTGACCATCAGTGTGGTTTCAATGTACATTTCTCCAATGGCTAATACTGTTGAACTTCTTTCCTTGTGCTTATTATCCCTTAGGACGTCTTCCTTTGTTGAACTATATTTTCAAATGTCTTGCCATAATAAGAATTAGTGTGTTCATTATTTCTGGAATTTTAACAGTTTATGATAAGTTCTGGATAGTATTTCATTATAAGGTATATTTTTGCAAGAAATTCTCAATAATTTCTGTCATGAACTATATTAATCTTTAATTTTAATTTTTTTATTTATTGTTTCTAGTTACACATAACAGTGGAATATATGTTGATATATATATATTGATATATATATATGGAGTTTAACATCCCATTCTTCTTGTACATTTTGTGGAGTTATTCTAGCTGTGTTTTCATATATGAACTTAAAAATTATGTCAAATTTATTCTACTTTCTTTCCTAGTCCCATTCTCTGTACCTTCCCTTCATTCTACTTTGTCTAATTCAAATAACTTCTGTTCTTCCATCTCCTCCTTATTGTATGTTAGCATGCACTTATCAGAGAGAACATTCAGAAATTTAATATGTTTTGTCACTCTTCTCATTTACCTCAATTTATTTTTTAAATTTCATCCCTGATTTCTTCTGCTATCCATTCATCATTAAGTAGTATATTATTTCATATCCAGGTGTTACTGTAGCTTCATTTTTTTATTTTGTCATCAATTTCTATTTTTATCCTCTTATGATTTGATAGGATTCAAGGTATTATCTGTATTTCTTTTCTTATTTCCTAAAATTTGCTTTGTCACCTCAGTCATGATCTATTTTAGAAAAGGATTTGTGTTCTGCTGAAAAGAAAGTATATTCAATCTTTGATTAATAAAATATTCTACATATGTCTATTAAGTCTAAATTATTAATTGTATTTTTAAATTCTATAGTTTCTTTAGTTTTTGTTTAGAGCATTTGTCAATGGTGAGAGAGTGCAAAAGTCACTCAGTACAATTGTGTTGTGGTCTATTAGAGCCTCAGAATTTTGAAGCATTTTTTTGATGTATGTAGATGCTCCAATGTTTGGGGCATAAATATTTATGATTACTATGAACTGTCCTTCTTTGTCCATTCTGATTAACTTCGGCTTGAAGTCCACTTCATCTGATATGAGGATAGAAATACCTGCTTGTATATGGGATTCATGTGAATGATACATTTTCCTGCATCCTTTCACATTCAATCTGTAGATGTGTTTGCCTAAGAGGTGAGTCTCTTGGTGAAAGCATATTGTTATTGCTTGTTTTGGAATCCAGTATGTAGTCCATGTCTTTTGAAGAATTTAGGCCATTTACATTCAATGTTATACATTGGAAATTATTTTATTCCCTGTCATTTTGATTTATTTCTGGTTTTTAATTTAGTTTAGTTTCTCCTTTGATTGACTATTATGGTGCAGTTTATTCCTTTGCTAGTTTTCAGTTTTGGTTTTCATTTCTTTTTCATGAAATGAATTTTATTGAGAATGCTTTGTAGTACCGGTTTTCTAGATGTGAATCTTTTAAGTTCTGTAAATTATGAGACATTTTTATTTCAGCATCAATTCTGAAGCTTAATTTTGTTTGGTATAGTATTCTTGACTGGCATCCATTTTTTTCCAGAACTTGGTATGTATTGTTCCAATGTCTTCTAGTTTTGAGGGTCTGGTTTGAAAAATCAGCTGAGATCTGAATCAGTTTCCCTCTAAATGTGACCTGCTGTTTTTCTCTGGCAGTCTTTAAAATTCTGTCCTCATTCTGTATGTAATTTTGTAATAATGTGCCCTGGTCAGGGTATGCTGTAATTTTGTTTATTTGTGGTCCTGTAAGCCTCCCATATCTGATTTTTCCATTTCAATCTTTATGTTGGGAAATTTTCTGATATTTTTTCATTAAGAGGATTGTGCATTGATTTGGTTTGTATTTCTAGTCATTCATTTATACTGATAAATCTTAAATATGATCTTTTTTAGGTTATCCCATATTTCTTCAAAATTCTGCTCATGGTCAATTAACATCTTCTCTCCATGATCAACATTATTCAAGGTTCTATATTTTGTCTTCATTGCCTAAAACTTTGTCTTCCAAGTGGTCAAGTCTGTGGGTGATGCTTTCCATTGAATTTTAAATTTGGTTTATTGATTCCTTCATTTTTCAGGATTTCTACTTGATCATTTTTCAGAATCTCTTTATTTAAGTGATCTTTTATTTACTGTATTTGCTCTCTAATTTCACTTTTTACATCATCCTTTAACTTGTAGATAAATTTAAGTAGGTAATTTCTAAACTCCTCTGATATTTCTTCCACTGTGGTATCAGAAGATTCTCTTATTAAAGTGTCTTGTTTTGTCTGGGGCAATTTATTACCTTGCTTTTATAAGTTGTTTTTGTGCCTATCCATCTAATATTATGGATATGAGGTAGTAGAGATTCTTCCCTGAGGACTTAAAAGTGTTTCTGGCAGTTTCAAGTACCTCAGCATTTAGGGTGTGACAAATAATGAAAAAAAGTGAACAATATTTATCATTAAACCAATGATGTGTACAATGTTGTCACAAAAAATGACTACTATTATTGCCAACAATAATAGTAGTAAGTTAGCAAAAATATTTGCAAATTTGAATGGTGGACAGGGAAAGAAAGAAGTTATGTAGGATATGATGATTATGATGGAGGAGAAGAGAATTTAGAATTTAAAAAATTAAAGGAATAATGAAAGAGAGAGCAATAGAGATTAACTGTTTTTGGAAGAATAGAGAATGAAAGTCAAGAAAAACATATAAGTGAGAGACAAAAATATATGTATATGTAAAATAAAAATTTTGAAAATTAAGAAGAATACAAAACCAAATGGAAGTATATTAATCAAACATCCTAGTCCTCAAAAAAAAACTGATGTATTCAAAATAAGTGGTTTCAAAAATACTAGAAATGAGGGTATAAAAAGAAATGTGAATATATATGAATGTCCATGAACCATTAAGTTCACAGAGGAAAAATAAGGAAAACAAAAAGATCTCAATGAAAAGTTAAGAAATTGTTTTTATTGGGGTTCAAAAGATTCTCAGTTTTCCTCTTAGCACTATTAAGTGGGTTCATCTAGATTGTGATGCTTGATCCACCCTCTGGGTGGGATTGATAGATTGAGAGAGGTAATCCCATAGATAGAACTCCTGGAGAACGGTTTAGGTAATCTCCAAGTTCTTTACTGGATTCCTATTGATCTGGAGATTTGAAGTCAGCACATCTCCTGGACCAAAAATTTCTGAACCATGCTGAAGTGATCTTCCTAGGTTCCACTTGTGTGGTGAAGGAGCCAATTTTTATCCTACTCCATCACCTGCAGACCCCAAGTTTCCTGGTCTTGGGTTTAGTCTTCAAAGTTAATCTCCTGCCTCTGCCCTTTCAAAACTTCTGTCAGTCACATCCCTTCCAGCTGGTCCTACAAGCAGTCAGGCTGGATGGGGAAGGAGAGAGCTGGGTGGATTTCCAAGACCAGTTTCCCCTGTGTAAACCTCTCTGCAATTTTATTTTCTCCTGTTCACACTTCATTTTGTGCAGTGTGGGTTTGACAGGCTTGTATTTATTTTCAGCCAAACTTGGCTTTGCTGCGAATGGACTTCCTCAGCTGCTAGCCCCAATTCCACAGCTACAAAATTGTTCCTTCCACTATTCTCTGCATGCTGCAGGAAAAAGTGCAGTCTCCTTCCAATATAAGGTTGTTGTGCAGTGTGCCTTTCAGTTTAGCTGGGCAGTGTCTTTGATCTCTAACCTCTTTATACCTAGACCTTTCTCAGTCCACCCAAAATGAGGGTTACTCTAGTTCTCTTATATGTCTGCTTTGCTCTCTTAAGGATCACTCTAGGTGGTGCCTCTGATCATGGCAGTGATTGCTGGATATTTCTTATTTTATCATATTCAACTTCCTGAGTGCTTTGTGTCCAGTATTAAATTCCAGTAAATTCCTCCCCCCTTTTTTTTGTTTGTACACCTTTCTGAAAAGCTGCCTGTCTGCTTTCTTGGTTTCATGTCATGGAGCAGAGGCAACTAGGAAATTGACCTTCTCTATTCTACTATCTTAAAACTCCAAGTTTTATTATCTTAATACTGTATTTACCAGTATATGGATTATATATTTTTTCCACCTATGAATTTTGATGTTCATGTCATAGCTATAAAATCATTTTCTATTTCAAGATTACATTTTCTCCTATGCTTTATTCTATATTGTTTATTGTGGGTGTTCCACTTACATAAAAGATACAATTTACATTCATATTGGTACATGATGGGAAGCCTGGCTCTAAGTTCATTTTGTTGATATGGAAATCTGGTTGTCACAGCACCATGTGTTAAAAAGGCTGTCCCAATTATTGCTTTAGCTATTCTGGGTTTTTTATTCTTCCAGATGAATTTCATAATTTCTTGCTCTATTTCTGTGAAGCAGGGGGTATCACAATACCAGATCTTCAACTCTACTACAAAGCAATAGTAACTTAAACGGCATGGTATTGGTAGCAAAATAGAAAGGTGGATCAATGGTACAGAATAGAGGACACAGACACAAACCCAAATAAATACAATTTTCTCATACTAGACAAAGGGGCCAAAAATATGCAATGGAGAAAAGATAGCCTCTTCAACAAATGGTGCTGGGAGAATTGGAAATCCATATGCAACAGAATGAAACTAAACCCATATCTCTCACCATGCACGAAACTAAACTCAAAATGGATTAAGGATCTCGGAATCAGAACAGAGACCTTGCATCTTATAGAAGAAAAAGTAGGTCCAGAGCTTCAACATGTCAGCTTAGGACCAGAATTCCTCAACAAGACTCCCATAGCACAAGAAATAAAAGCAAGAATTAATAACTGGGATAGATTCAAACTAAAAAGCTTTCTCTCATCAAAGGAAACTACCAGCAATGCGAAGAAAGAACCTACAGAGTGGGAGAAAATCTTTGCCAATCATACTTCAGATAGAGCACTAATCTCCAGAATCTATAAAGAACTCAAAAAACTCTACACCAAGAATGCAAATAATCCAATCGACAAATGGGCTAAGGAAATGAATAGACACTTCACAGAAGAAGATCGACAAGCAATCAACAAACATATGGAAAAATGTTCAACATCTCTAGTAATAAGAGAAATGCAAATCAAGACCACCCTAAGATTCCATCTCTCCCCAATTAGAATGGCAATTATCAAGAACACAAGCAACAATAGGTTTTGGTGAGGATGTGGGGAAAAATGTACGCTCATACATTGCTAGTGGGGCTGCAAATTAGTGCAGCCACTCTGGAAAGCAGTGTGGAGACTCCTTAGAAAACTTGAATTGAAACCACCATTTGACACAGCTATCCCACTCCTAGGCCTATACCCCAAGGACTTAAAATCAGCATATTACAGAGATACAGTCACATCAATGTTCATAGTTGCTCAGTTCACAATAACCAGATTGTGGAATCAGCCTAGATGTCCTTCAATTGATGAATGGATAAAGAAAATGTGGTATATATATACAATGGAATATTACTCAGCCATAAAGAATGATAAAATTATGGCATTTGCAGGCAAATGGATGAAACTGGAGAATATCATGCTAAGTGAGATAAGCCAATCTCAAAAAAACCAAAGGACAAATGATATTGCTAATAAGTGGATGATGACACATAATGGGGGGTGGGAGGGTTGGTGTTAGGGTTAGAGTTAGGGTTACCGAGGGGGGCAAGAATGTAGGAAGGACTGTATAGGGGGAAAAGAGTGGCGGGAAGAGTGGGGGGAAAGGAAAAAGTAACAGAATGAATCAAACAACATTACCCTATGTAAATTTATGATTACACAAATGGTATGCCTTTACACCATGTACAAACAGAGAAACAACATGTATGTATCCCATTTGTTTACAAGAAAAAAAACACACACACACAAAAAAAGTCTGTCCCTTCTCCACGACTCTGTCATCATGCCTTTGTTAAAATTAATTTGGTTATGTATGTGAAGTTTCAATTCTGTACTTTCTATTGTATTCCATTTATCAATTAGGCTTTCTCTATGCCAGACTCTCACTTATTTGATTACTGTAGATTTAGGGTACTTGAAATTATCTCTCCTATTCCTTATATTATTTTTTGGTTCAGAAATACTTGATCTATTCTAAAATCCTGTTATTCTCATATGATTTTTTTTTCTGTGCCAGAGATTGAACTCAGGGTCTAGTGCATGGTAGACAAGCACTCTATCACTGAAATATATCCCCAGTCCTCCATATGAATAAATGATATCTTTCTATTTAAGTGGTATTTATTTTTCTCATTAATAATTTGTGTTGTAGTGTACAGGTTTTTTTTTTCATGAATCATGAGATCTAACTGAATTTCAATTATTTTGATAACATATTAAATAATGTTTTAATTTCTATTGTAAAATATATTTTACTTTCTACTCATACAATAATTGTATACATGTTTATGGGATGTTCTATTAATATATATAATATATATGTATACCTTTATACATATGTATATATACAAGGATTGATAATAAGATCAGGGAGATTGAGATATCTGTTACCTCAGATATTTATCATTAATTTTAGGAACATTCAATTCTCTCTAGAAACAAAATATTTTGAAATATTCAATTGTCAATTATAGTTATCTCATTGTGGTTCAAAACATCAGAAGTTATTTGTTCTATCTGTCTGCACTCCTGTTACTATTAAATATTCTCTCTCCATCCCATTCTTGTACACCCTCTCAGCAGGCTCTTGTAACAACTATTCTATTCTTTACTTCTATAAGATCAACTTTTTACATGGAGGCCAATTAGAGATTTATCATTTTTATGCATTTCTTCCAAGTATTAGATTTCATTGACTTCTTTTATTTTTTGTTTATGTATGCATGAACTTATCTTTGATTTTGCAGTAGTGCATTTGGATTGCTATAATGAAAATACCATAGACTAGCTATATAACAAAATACAGACAACTGTTTCCTAAAGTTCTGGAGGTGTGGAAGTCTAAAATCTAAGCTCTAGCATATTTGGTGTCTGGTGAAGACCTACTTCCTTGTTCACAGATGTCTACCATTTTCCCATGCCCACACACAACAGAAGGAGTGATTTATCTCTCAGGGATCTCTTTTGAAAGAGGACTACTTAGATTGTGATGACTCTTCCCCAATTACCTAACTGCATTCAAAAGACCTTACCTTCTAATGTCATGATATATTTGATTATACTTCAGAATATAAATTTTGAGGGGACACAAACATTTAGAATATACCAAGTATTTCTTACTTCATTTCTCCTGCTTGCTTTGGGTATGAGTTTCATAGTTTTTGTTTCTTAAGGTATAAGTCAAAGGGCATGGTTACCAGCACACCTAAATACAGTTGGCTCTAAAAAAATAGAGGTTTGTTTAGTTTTTTTAATATGGTGATGAGATTTGAACACCACCAATTTTCTTTACAAAATTGAACATATGCTAAGAAAATGCAAGAAATTATGATCAAGAGATTAAGTCAAAATGATTGGTAGCATAAAGTATGTTCCCTGATCATACAATCATTAAATTAGAAAACAATAACAAACATATCTAGAATATGTCCGTACTTGTGGAAGGTGTGCTGGTAACCATGCCCTTTGACTCCTATCCATTTGCCTCCCATTTTTTAAATTATGTCTTATGTGCTTCTTCTATTAAATTTTATTTTGGAATTCAGTTAGGTTACTTGCAAATACCTTGATCCTTCCTAGACTTGACTTTATAGTTTGTTATGTGATAAACCTAAGGTGAATTCTCCACTGCTAGGCAAGATTTCCAGATGACTGTGAATGATGAGAGTTCTTCAATGTAGTTGATGAGAAATGATATTCTTTCTGGCATTTATGAGCACCAGACAATTTTATCTAATCTTCTGAAGGGATTTTTTTGCCCCCTCTTTATCTCAGGTCCTCTCCTGGAACACATACATTGTTCATTAATCTGCTACATATTCAAAAGGGGCCCTCTGCAGAGCTCCTGAGATCTTTACCAGTACTGCTTTCTTATCTCCAATGTTAAGCCCTATGATCTCTCTTTGCCTTGGTTTTACCAGATTAATTTTCAAACCTCAGTTAATGGAGTCTGGTGGACTCTGCTTGTGTTAATCTTGCTTGAGTCATAGCTCTGAACTTCTCTCATGGAGCTGGTATATTTGGAAGACTTAACTTCATTTGTTTCCAGTCTATCTGGGATGATTGTCCTCATTGCCTGAAGTCCATTGTCTTGAAAATTGTTGTTTAATGCATTTTTCTGTTTCAGTTTTGGTAGTTTCAGGTAGAACATAAATGATAACCTGTTAAATTCATCTTGGATAAAAAGAGATTGCATAAGATTCTCAGCATGTGCTGTATGTTGGAAAGAATGTTCTTCATACTCTACCTGCTTTCTATTCATCCTTTACTTCTCAGTATATCCTCATCTTCCACAGGGAATACTTCCTGTACATCAGATTTCCTTATGAGAACATAAATCTCCATTTCTTTTATCATCTGTCTGAATTTATAATGGACTTTTTATGTGTCTGTCTTCTCTGTGACTTTAAACTAAACAACAGAAGGAGTCTCATCTCATCTGCTTTATCTGCAGGATATGATATAACATGTCACATGTTGTAGGCACTCATTTGTTTAGTGTATGAATAATGCATGTGAAACATATAGTCCTTCATATGAGAAAATTACTCACATATTTTATTTATACTTTATTTTCTCTTTGACAGATTCTGTTAGCCTGTTGAAACCCCAGAAAACAGGTCATTTATTTGAAATAATAATAGAAGATAAAAAAAAGTCACTGCTCACAGTGATTGCTATATGTGAAAAAAATGCAGAACTGGAATATGAGATTCAAGAACTAAAAATGAGGCAACCAGAAATAGAAATAGTGGAATCAGAGTTTAAGCAGGAAAACACAGAACTGAAACAACAAATCCACTATTTGAGGTATTATATCCTAGATTGTAAAAGGGATGGAACTCTTTTCTTTATTACAGTACAAATAAGAATTTTTTTGATTGCTGACTTATCTGTTGACATTTTACAAGGGAGAAAACATGAATAAATCACAAAATTCTTGCAAATAAGATAACATGTTGTTAAACGTGATTACTTCTAAAAATTAAATGCATATTCCTCCACATCACAATTTTAATGGCTCTATGGAATCCGGTCTGCTTGAAATTTACTTATTTAACAAACAGAATTTGGTGTTGTTATTTGTTTATATTTTTGATTATTACAATTAACATTTCAAGAAATGTCATTCAAAAAAAATTATTTACCAGCCAGGTGTCATGACATATGCCTATAATCCCAGTAACTTGGGAGGCAGAAGCAGGGGGATAAAAAATTAAAAGTTAGCCTCAGCAACTTGCAAGGCAAGGCCCTAAGCAAATTAGTGAGACCCTATCTCAAAATAAAATAATAAAAGAAAAGCTGGGGATGCAGTTTAGTACTTAAGCTACACTGGATTCAATCCCTGTCACCAAAGGTGGGGGTGAGAAAAAAGAAAAGGAGAGAAAAAATCATTTTCTATATTTGTTTTCTTTTGAAAAAAAACTTCAATATAGAATTACATGTTTAAAGTAGGGAAACGTCAAAAAGGGATTTGATCAGGATTTCTAAATTGCTCTTAAGAAAGTTTGTATTCCATGAGTGAGGATAAAATGATCATTTTTCACTGTCCTGAAACATGTTTTTATATACTTATCATTTTTTCTGATGTTTGCAATCCAAACACAGGAGTTTGTGGGACTAATGTGATGTGCTAGTGCTGAGCTAGACACTGACTACAGATACAACATTAACATTCGTTAAAAATGAAATGGAAATTGATTATAAATTATTTTATCCAAATTTACTCTCACTCATAAATCAAATTTGTTCAGATTTATATGTTTAAAGAACATATCTTTAAAAAAATTTTTTTAGTTATACATGACAGTATAGTTTGACATAAATCATTCTTTTTATGGCTATAATTCCATTGTGTACATATATCATATTTTCTTTATCCATTCATCTGTTGAAGGACATTGCTCTTTATTATTGGAATGCATATTAAGACCTCTCTTGTTCCAAAGGAGATTTTAAGTTTTTATAAAATACATAATAATCAACCATATAAGTTGAAAGTGCTACCTTAAAAGAAATACAAAATGTGTAATAACAAATATTTGATTCCTTACCCTAGCTTTGGGTTATAGTAATACAAAAGAAAAGATATATGTTGAAAGAAAAATTCTGAATATGCTCTTACACTGTAAGTAAATTGTAGGTATACCTGATATATTTTATGAAGCTAAAATCATAAGTGAATTCATAAAACTGTATATAAACAATAAGTCTTGGAATCTTATTTGACTTCAAATTATCTTTTTAACTGGGGAGGATTTATGATAGTGCAAAGATGATCATTTGAATTGGTCAATTTACTGAATCATTTCAAAATTCCTTTTCTATAGTATCTAAAAGAGTTACTAGCAATATAAACTTATGAATTAAGATAGTAGTCTTTATTAATACCTTTCAATTATGTATGTTTTAGATAATAATGAAGGAGAAATTTATAATATGAAGCTAAAAGAGTAAAGTTTCAGAGAACATAGAGTTTTTATTAAGATACTAGGATACTAATTCAACAAACATAGCATCAGACCAAAAGAAGACTTTTGTGTTTTCTGGCAAAAATCAATAAACAGATAACAATATTTAACTTCAGATGTACCCTGAAAGAAGAAGAGTTGAAGAGAAGAAATGATGATCTGTTACATGAAATAATGAAGGACCAATTAAAAGAAAAAGAAACAGAATATAACAAAGAGAATACAGTGAGAAAACAAACTGAAATCTCTGTTAGTACATTAGATACAGAATTGAAAATTGCAAGAAACAAGTTTAATGAGGTAAATGAGCCTTTGAAGCTCTAAGCCTTCTAAGTTTCAAATTCTTAGTTTATTTGGATAATATTATTTATAAAACACTTTTAACTTACTGTATGTGGTCGTGTTTTACTTAATGAAACATGACCTGATAAATGTGCTGTTCGGCAATTTCACCAACATGCAATCATCATTTGTGTGTACTTCCACAAATTTCAGACATCTCCCACAATGCCAGTATATATAAACTTCCAAAACCTCCATTGTACATGCAACCTGTTGTCTCCCATACCATTGGTATGTGGGGTGTGAACTACTATTTGTGTTTAAGACAAAATCTTATCTCACTCTAAAATTAATTGATGACATCTATGGCAAAATTAGTTACTGCAAATCTTAGCATCTGGTAGATGTTTAGCATTTGTTTCTTGAATGAAGAAGTTGAGCTTAAACACTGATATAAATACAAATTTAGGGGTTTTTATGTTAAGATACAGAATAAATAGCTATAAAACTAGTTAAGTACATTTTTGAAAGTTTTTCACAGTAACATCTCTGCCTGTATGTAAGAGATGTTTTCTCTCTTTGACAAATTTTTTCTGTCATTTGTGCAGGTAAAATGTAATTGATGTGTGATAAAGGTTAATGTGTTTCAAAAGTCTACTCTTTAGGTTTTTTTTTATTTTGAAGATTCAACTTTTTTTTTTTTTTTTTTTTTAATCCTTCTGTCTCAGTCTGCTGAGTCACTGAGATTACAGGTGTGACAGAATTACATTAAATTTATCCTTAGTCATCAGTTCCCAAATCCTTGTTTGAAAATAGATGGAATCAAATAGAAATCTGCTGTAAAATACCATGTATGAGCTAGGGTAAAATAATTTTTATAGCAATTTTACCTCTATAAACTTTATTTTTTATTTATTTATTTATTTTTTTTTACGTTTACATAGGGTAATGATGTTTATTATATTTTTCCCCTCCCCCCCACCCCTCCCACCCCTCCCACCCCTCCCACCCCTCTTTTCCCTCTACACAGTCCTTCTTTCCTTCATTCTTACTGCTCTCCTTAGCCTAACTCTAAACCTAACCCTAAACCTAATGCTAGCCCGTCCCACCCCCCATTATATGTCCTCATCCGCTTATCAGCAAGATCATTCGTCCTTTAGTTTTTGAGATTGGCTTATCTCACTTAGCATGATATTCTCCAATTTCGACCATTTGCCTACAAATGCCATAATTTTATCATTCTTCATTGCGGAGTAATATTCCATTGTATAAATATGCCACAGTTTCTTTATCCATTCATTAACTGAAGGGCATCTAGGTTGGTTCCACAATCTGGCTATGGTGAATTGAGCAGCAATGAACATTGATGTGGCTGTGTCTCTGTAGTATGCTGATTTTAAGTCCTTTGGGTATAGGCCAAGGAGTGGGATAGCTGGGTCAAATGGTGTTTCCATTCCAAGCTTTCTGAGGAATCTCCACACTGCTTTCCAGAGTGGTTGCACTAATTTGCAACCCCACCAGCAATGTATGAGTGTTCCTTTTTCACCACATCCTCGCCAACACCTATTGTTGCTTGTATTCTTGATAATCGCCATTCTAATTGGGGTGAGATGAAATCTTAGGGTAGTTTTGATTTGCATTTCCCTTATTACTAGGGATGTTGAACATTTTTTCATATATCTGGTGATTACTTGTACATCTTCTTCTGTGAAGTGTCTGTTCATTTCCTTAGCCCATTTGTTGATTGGATTATTTGTATTCTTCGTGTAGAGTTTTTTGAGTTCTTTATAGATTCTGGAAATTAGCGCTCTATCTGAGGTATGGTTGGCAAAGATATTCTCCCACTCTGTAGGCTCTCTCTTCACATTTCTGATAGTTTCCTTTGCTGAGAGAAAGCTTTTTAGTTTGAATCTATCCCAGTTGTTTATTCTTGCTTTTATTTCTTGTGCTATGGGAGTCCTGTTAAGGAGATCTGATCCTGAGCCAACAAGTTGAAGATTTGGACCTACTTTTTCTTCTATAAGATGCAGGGTCTCTGGTCTGATTCCGAGGTCCTTGATCCATTTTGAGTTGAGAAGATTCAACTTTTTAATTGAGCTTTTAGACTTTCTGCCATCTACTGCTATGAGGCCAAACATTGTTGAAATATAATTGTAGGTTTTATCAGAACAAAATGAAACCTACAGACACCTATCTTGAGGACAGAATGCAAAAAATTTACAATATGGAATTGCAGTAAAACATCTTTATAAACAAAAAGAGATAGGCATAAAAAAAGGAAATGTTTTATGGGTTATTGTCGTCTGTTGTTTTCAAATGTGTTTGCATATGTGTTTGTATGTGTGTAACATATTTTAAACAGTAACTATATCCATCACGGGAAAGTATAGGGGGTTTCATATCCATATATGTATAACCATGATGCACATATTTTGGGGGTGAGAGTTGTACTTTTTTCCCATTGAATGAAGTAATGTTCTTAATTCAACTCCATTTCTCTGCAGCAATCCCATGGTGACTTTCAGAGTGGTTTCATACAAAGGAACAAATTTTAATATTTTCCATAGGAATAGATGATTTTTCCATGAGTTCAAAACCCTTGTTTCTAAAAATAGATCTTCTATTTTGGGGAAGTTACTTACTCCCCTGTTGTGTTAATGTGTATTATTACTCCCACT